>NW_026854855.1:0-154864 GCF_026571515.1 Ruditapes philippinarum | reverse complement strand
GACTTACCTAAAAATACAAAAAGATGTCCTTTTCCTCAATTTTATTTTCAAACTATTTTTTTAAACTATTTCAATCCAGAGTCATACAATCTATGGCTCTTCAGAGGAAAGGACTTTAGAACAACAACTTCCATAACAATAATAGACCAATCAATTTTTCTGTACATCATGTGACCCTTAATTCCCTTAGGTAATTTTAACCAATCAATTTTAATTTCGTGTAACGAAATTTGGAATCACCCAATGAAACAATGTTTACATGTTAATAAAAGTATTAACTGAAACCTGTAAGTTCATGACAAATCAGCTTATGGTTACTGATAGTGTTAAAATTTCTTTTGTAACATTTACTATCGAAAGGTCTGAAATAGGATTAATTATCTTGTTAAAGCGATTACCGTAGATTGGTTAACTTAGATCTTCCTATCTGTATTTGTTCTTATGCCTTCTGTTATAACATATTACCGACATTAAAGTGTACCTTAAGAAATAAAAGCAAAATAAAAATTAAATAAAAATGAATAATAAAAAATAAAATCAAAAATTTTAATGCATAATACCATAGTGAAATGGGAATGGACTTAGAATTCATTTCTGACTTTGGAAAAATGTTTTCTACCATCAAATACATATTTTGTGAACATTCAATGAGCCATACCCCTTTGTGCAGTTCCAGTAAACGGTAACATATAATTTTCACTGTGAAATTGTCAAATATAATTTTCACGGATAAATCAGTAATCCACTGAAAAGCATAAAATGAACATTTATAATTTACTCGTTACAGTTAACATGTTGCTGTACTGTTGCAGTAAACGGTAACATATAATATTAATGCTATTTTTATTTTATTTCTCTTTTTACGTTGTCCTCTTATGAGATCGTATTTAATTCAGTAATGTAATATAGTTCAATTTAGATTGGGTATCTGCCTGCCTGGAAATAAAAACCGAAACCAAACACGAGAAAACGGACATGATAAATGTGTTAACTCTTTTAATTTATTAAAAGGAATATTACTTTATCAAATGGAAGTTTAAAAAAAACGGTATATTTTCAGTGAATCAGTTTACGAAATGAACGAAATTCTTGAACAGGACGTTTTATATACATGCTCACATATACTGGAACATTATACTCGGTATTGTGTCAGCAACTAATACACGGGATAGTAGTTATTATATTGATGTTTATAAGGACTAATATTCATTGCAAACCAATTTAAAATATGAACTGAATGATCTATAGCTAAAATCAAATAATAATTATGTTAGTATGTTTATGTTTGTCATGATATTGAACATCCTATGCTTGATTTCTTATAACAATAAAATTAATGATAAAATCAACGGAAGTAACCAATTTGATGAATGTATAGAAAATCAAGTGGTACAGTATCATAATCAAATTTTATAATTAATTAAACAATGTTAAACTGACTGACTAACCTAGATTTGAATTCGAATAACGTCGTATATAATTTCTAAAAGAAACTTTTCTTACATTCTTTCAGTGAAATGATGGGGATTTTTGGGAAAGCCGTTCTTGTAGGATTTGTGGCATATCTGGTATATATTTATTTCCAACCAAATTCTTCTAAAATAGCAAACGGTATAAATGATGAATACGATTACGTTATAGTTGGGGCGGGATCCGCCGGAGCGGTATTAGCATCACGATTGTCAGAGGACCCCAATATAAGTGTTCTTCTTTTAGAAGCTGGCGGCGAAGAGACAGACAACCCCTTGTTTTCTATCCCTGTTGCAGCCCCAAAACTGTGGCAAACTGAATGGGACTGGGAATATTACACTGTTCCCCAGAAAGCAACCGGGCTCGCAAGTGGTAAACATCCGGGTATGCATTTCTGGCCCGTTGGAAAGGTTCTTGGAGGTACTAGTACGATAAATATGATGAACTATGTACGTGGAAGTAGATATGACTATGATGGATGGGCCAAGGAAGGATGTGAAGGTTGGGCCTATGATGACGTATTACCTTACTTTTTAAAGTCAGAGGATATGCTTGACGATGAACTAAAAGATTCAAAATACCATCATACCGGTGGACCATTAGGAGTAACATTGGATGACTATGTGCCATTAACAAAAACCTTTGTGGAGGCGGGAAAGGAACTCGGATATGAAGAGGTGGATTATAATGGGGTAAACCAGCTAGGTTTTAGTATATCACAAGTAAATGTAAGAGGAGGAATACGAGCGAGCACTGTTCGAGAATTTTTAAGACCCGCTATGTCACGAGAAAATTTGCATGTTGTCATTCGAGCACACGTATCTAAAGTTAACATTCAAAACAATACCGCTGTAGGCGTTTTCTTCATTAGAAATGGTGTCAAGAGGATGGTTAAAGCAAATCAAGAAGTTATTCTGTCCGCTGGAACGATTGGATCATCTCAAATATTGATGCTGTCTGGAATTGGGCCAAAAGAACATCTTGAAAGTTTGAAGATACCTGTCAAAGCAGATCTGCCTGTCGGAGAAAACCTTCAAGATCATATGTACAGTGTGTTACGAAGTGATATAAATACGACAGATAGCATAACAAAAGATAAAGCGGAGTCGATTTCAAGCATTGCTAGTTATGCTCTCTCAAAAACAGGTTTCTTGACATCAACATCTTTAACAGGAGTTGCTTTTACTAAATCAAAGTACTGCAAAACAGATTATCCAGACATCCAGATCCATTTCTACGCTCAACAACCGCCAGCATATGAAAGTAAATACGACGATAGTTTTGCAAATGATCTACTTCATAGCGACTGGAAAGAAGGGTTCCTTATATTGCCAATAATCTTACATCAAAAGAGCCGCGGGAAAATTACATTGAAAAGTACCGATCCTTTTGACTATCCCAATATTGATCCAAATTATCTCGCCGAAAAGGAAGACGTGGACGTTTTTGTTGAAGCTTTAAAGCTTGGAATGCAGATTATTGAAACCGACGCTTTCAAGAAAATTGGAGCGGATAAAAATCATATGAGAATTGAAACCTGTAAAGAACATGAGTTCATGTCGTACAAATTTTACGAATGTTTAATACGTCATTTTGCTGTGACCGTTTATCATCCGACGTCAACATGTAAAATGGGGTCATATAACGACGCGAATTCTGTAGTTGATCCTGAATTGAAGGTCAAAAGTATTAACGGTTTACGTGTGGTTGATGCATCGATAATGCCGACTATTGTATCGGGAAATACAAATGCCCCTGTTATTATGATAGCCGAAAGAGCTGCAGATCTCATCCTAAAAAGGGACACGGTCAGTCGCATAAAAGAACAAATAAACAGCGCTAACTGAAATGCGAGCATAATATCATAAAAATTCATTGCGCATTCTGTAATATTTACCAACGCTCTTTTTTCAGAATCGACATAAGACTTCTTGCGTATTATGTCACCGTATCATGTATCTGTTGATATTTCGAAATTCTTAATTTAACACGTTTTCCTTCTAAGAAACTAAACAGTCGGTGTTGAACAGTTGGCTTGTGACTCGAAGACTATCCGTTCATTCCTGCACGTGAAAGGACCCTGTGCTATATCTTGGTGTGAAACAATGGACAAACTGTACATAAGTTGTCACAACTATAGGAGGATAATTATATTTAAGTTACCAAACTATGAATGAATGCAAAGCCCATACAGAGTATTACAAGACGTAGCACTCAACTGGGGACCAAATGCAAAGAAACATTAGATTTGAATATCTAACAAAGATTAAGATAAATCAATTAAGATGGAAAAAACCTGCAAAGGATAAAATAAAAATCAAAAAAAAAAAGAGAAAAAAAAGAGCCATGTCATGACAAAACCAACATAGTGGGTTTGCGACGAGCATGGATCCAGACCAGCCTGCGCATTCGCGCAGTCTGATCAGGATCCATGCTGTTCGCTTATAAACCCTATTACACACGGGGGAGGAAGTGTTACACGAAGGATGGAGTTCTTATGATAACTTGTTCAGGAGTTCTTGTGATAACTGTCACGGAGTTCGTCGGAAAACATCTGTATATACTACAAAAACACTCGTTAAAAATGGTTATTTTTATCGTTCAAAAATGAGTTTTAGGTGCTAGATTAAACTTTAATGATTAAGCTTGTCTTACATCTTGTATTATGTGTCAAAAACTAATTCACATGCCATTTTTCATCGCGTCTTCTTTAAATTTGGAAGTTTTCAGTAAAATTTCCAAATTATTTGCCATTTCACAAGTATTGACCTGTTTATTTCTGGTCTTCATCCTTACAATAAAAAATTACCTAATTATAATGCAAATTTCCAAACATAAAGCATCGGCTAACAGATTTATACCCGATTTTTCAAATGTTCCGGAGTTCTTGTGATAACTCTAAAGATGTCACAGAGTTCTTATGATAACTTTTCTTATTGCCAGTGTGTTCACGGCACGTTTTAGCGTTTTTTATTATTCAATGAGATTGTAAATCATAATGAAATGAAGTACGCTCATCCTTTGCGCAAAAAATAGGATATATAATGTTGGTTTTGAGTGAATTTTAGTTCAAGAGATAATATTGTTTACCCCCGTTTCTTTTTCATAGTATTTTTTTTTGTTTGACGCAGATTTCGTAGACATGAAAAAGGATTTATGTACTGGTTTCCTAGCAGTTTCCGGCTCCTAGCAGTATTCTGGCCCTTTGTCATTTTTCTCCAGGCAAACAGTCTATTTTTTCTCAGTTAAGCATCTAGATTACTTCATCAATCAGAGAAAAAATTGTTTTCTATGTAATACAGCTGTTATTATAGTACAGCCAATTATATGTTTTAAAGTTTTGTCTGTTGCTTTAAGTTACATTAGAGAACTTGCGACACTTACAAGCAACACCTGGGGAATTCTAGTTTGAATGCCCATGCACAAAAAACTGAAATCCCATTCTAGGTAAATCACTACTTTTAAACAATATATTTGCAGACGACACGGAAAAGTTTGGGAAGTTGTATCTATTTGAAAAACCCAGCTTAACATTGCTTAATGGTACTGAATTATATTCTAAATAAAAAAGGTCCGAAAAACTGCTATGAAATTTTGAATAAATGTGAGCAAAGGTGTTACATCTCAGGCCTATATTCCATTAAAATGTAAAATAATAGAGCAACATTAAAATAGGTAATGCTGGACAGGTACCTAACTTTGTTCTGCCCAAGTTTGCACTCTTCGGTACCTAACTTTATTATGTACGTGATAAAATGCGCTTTGAAATACTCAAATATGGTATTTTCATGTATGTTTTTCTGTCGATGTTTGATAAGTATTTCCGCTTTGTAATCTTAGTGGAGGAAACTCTGCTACTTTTGCTGTAATTGATAACAAAAATATATTTTCAAACTTAGTTCGCTCGAACCTGGAGGGACAGTTCAAATTTGTTCGAGAGATCGGTAGTTAGAGCCAACCGCAGTTGAGTTTTTATCATGTATCGTACTTTTTTAAGACAAAGGTGTGGAAATTATCCTGGTAATATACTTATTTATTATGGTATAAAATTATACAAATAACTTAGCCCTTAGGTAAGGGAAGCATGCCTATATATTGTCTGCTTAAGAAAGGTGGTTGCTTAAAACATGTGAAACTGAGAACAACGTGTACGTTTTGAGACATTTTTGTTTTAAGCCATTATACTGCTGAATATCAGTGGCCGCTAGTTCAATTTTTACTGTAGATAATAGCCTATCACCTATTTATCTTTTACAGACACTTAATACCAACGTTTATCCTAATCTTTGTGCAAAGGATGATCGTACTACATTTCATAATGATTTATAATCTTATTGAATGATAATAAACGCCAAAATGTGCCGTGATTTAGCGCAAGAAACACACTGGCAATAAGAAAAGTTATCATAAGAACTCTGTGACATCTTTAGAGTTATCACAAGAACTCCGGAACATTTGAAAAATCGGGTATAATTCTGTTAGCCGATGCTTTATGTTTGGAAATTTGCATTATAATTAGGTAATTTTTTATTGTAAGGATGAAGACCAGAAATAAACAGGTCAATACTTGTGAAATGGCAAATAATTTGGAAATTTTACTGAAAACTTCCAAATTTAAAGAAGACGCGATGAAAAATGGCATGTGAATTAGTTTTTGACACATAATACAAGATGTAAGACAAGCTTAATCATTAAAGTTTAATCTAGCACCTAAAACTCATTTTTGAACGATAAAAATAACCATTTTTAACGAGTGTTTTTGTAGTATATACAGATGTTTTCCGACGAACTCCGTGACAGTTATCACAAGAACTCCTGAACAAGTTATCATAAGAACTCCATCCTTCGTGTAACACTTCCTCCCCCGTGTGTAATAGGGTTTATAAGCGAACAGCATGGATCCTGTGATGTTTTTATTATCTGCTTGATTGCTCTTAGGCATGACACTTGATTACACAAGCTGTCAAAACTGTTATTTATGGGATATTTCATGAAAAAGGTGAGAAAGTTAATTTCAGAGAGGTTTAATGTTGCTTTATGCACATTTATTTTGTGAAGAAATAATGTCTTACATGATATGTGAATTATGTACATCATACATAATTAATATTGAAATCAGAGCAAAGAAAATTTGATATTAAAAAATTTCTTCAGAAATAAGTTTTCTTCTCATCAGATGTAACATTATAACATACTTTCATATTGTATTTGAAGGTTAAGATACATATTAATTGTTTGTTCATACAAAATGACTAAAATACGCCCTGGTCATAACGTGTGTAAGCAATGATAAGAATATCCACAATTAAGACCACCCCACAATTAAGACCACTTTGGTCCAGTCCCGATGGTGGTCTTAATTGAGGGTTTTTACTGTAATACATATATAAAGGGGCGTAAAAATATAATCGGATTCATTTGCATATTATCAACATATAACACCATTGAGAATCGGTATAGGTATATGGTCAATCATCAGTTAATGTGCGTTAAAGAATATCATTTTTATTGTTATCAACAAGTTCGAGAACGAAAACTGCTGATTATGTTTTTACTTTTTTTTCTTTTTTTATGAAAGTGAGCAAGTTAGAAATAATATAGTCAAATTTTGGTATAATTGGTTTAAGTAGCTTCACTGAGGCCGTAAACTTTAAAACATAAAACTTGAATTACATTTCGTGCTTAGGCACAAGAAAAATATGAAAAATATTAATATTACGTATAACATAAGCCAGGTCCATACACTTGGATAATAACCTTCCCTTTTCACGCGAACAAGCTCTTATTAAGCGGACGAAAAGCGACAAATATTGTTATTATATTTTCGGCATTCGATTCCATTTTAAAGGAGATAAATGTTCATAAGGAAAACGTTTTTAGTTTATTTTTGTATTAAAAAACAACAACAAAAAAACGGTTTGTATCTGTAAATTACACGTGATGTTAGTTTAAAGTAACATTATTTTTTATTGGTCGGCTACTACCCTAAATACCGTACATTTTTGGCGCCGCCCTTTTTAATTTTATATTGTAAGAATTTTTCATTTATGGATTTAAAAAATGGTATTTGGCTTCGTTTACAGAAATTAAAAAGGGCTCAAGTTGTTGAAATATTAGTATTTATATGTTAAAAACTATGTACCGATCAGTGAAAACTTGAGTAAAATCCAATGGTAATAAAAGTATGTCAAATCATTTTGAAAGTAATATGGGTGTAGGGGAGACATTGACTTTTCTTTTTATATCGTATAGGAACCTTATCGTACATTTGAAATTGGCCAAAGCTACAAAAATTTGGAATAGTTTTAACGTCTCATCACTGTGTTGAATAAACTTGTTTAAAACAAAACTACGTTCTGCTTAAAGTTATTTGAAATTGAAAATAGCATTTAATTATATTATGCCATGTAAACCACAATAATCAGTTTCTTTATATTTGGCCTGCTGACCAGATGACTTATTTAAAATCAGATTACTGTCCTCCCTTGACAATATTTACTTTATACATGCACTAGTGATCTGGGAGGCCAAGTTATAATGATACGGAATATATTGTGTGAAGTTTCAACTTTGTATAAATCATTTGTTCTGATATAATTAATTTAGTTTTTATGTTAACGTTTGTTTTATACTTATAAATATTGTTCTTTATTTCTATAATACATTGTTTATCATTGCAAGTGATGTCACAGTCTTATATGATAAAACACTTGCCATACACATCTTCGGTTCGAATCCAGATGGGGACATTGGAGGATTCGTTCAAGTGAGAAAGCTATCCGACTAACGTACTGTTCCACAGAGATGCCTGTCCGTGCCTGAAATAATGCACAGAGGAGCACCTGAGGTCTTCAAGTTGGAAAGTCGCCACTATGTTGGTGCGACGTAAACCCCAGCCCAAAGAAATAAACATGAAAAAATATGAGCCAAGAACATTTTAAAATTGTTCGTATGCGCTTAAATGGGTTTACAGGCTGGTCTGTCTCTGTTCTGGTGGGAATATATATCGTGATAGGATTATTCAAATAATAGGTATACTAAGTTACCGAGAAAATGTTATGAAAAATCATCATAATCATGTATATCTTATTTCAGTTTTGTTTTTATTATTTTGTAGTTAAGGAATAGATATTTGTTCATTAATTCATTAATTTAACACAGTTTCAACAAACACGAACTTGATAATAGTTTAAATACTTTGAAACTAGCAAATTTTTTCGAAAAATGAAATGTATATATAGAAATTCATTCATTTGTGTTTATATATGTTTCACAGTTGCTATAACCACTGAGTTTGAAAATTTTGAAAACTTAGAATGATATCGATCATTTTACAACATTTTCATTATTTTTGTTATTTATTTTTTTCTTTATTTATTTTCCTTTTTAATTTTCATATTTTTCTTTCACATATACACGTATGTCAATGAAATGTGTATGATGCTGATGTGTAATTAGTAAAATCAATAAATTGTATATAAATTGTTGTTGCTGTTGTTATAAACTTATAAATGTCCCCATCTATGCCAGAAGTATCTATATCGGAAGATGGTGTGAAGAAACTTTTAAAAGACCTAAACCCAAATAAAGCTTCTGGTCCTGACCAAATATCCCCTAGGTTATTAAAAGAGCTCCATCAAGAGGTTACTCCCATACTGACCCACATCTTCCAGATCTCACTTAAAACAGGTATTGTCCCAGAAGACTGGAAGCATGCAATAATTGCCCCAGTTTACAAAAAAGGCCCAAAATGCAAACCCAGCAATTATAGACCAATCTCCCTCACATGCATAGCGTCCAAATTGATGGAGCACATCTTAGTGTCCAATATTATGTCCTTTTATGATAAACACAACATCCTTAGCCCCTATCAACATGGCTTCAGGTCAAAACGGAGTTGTGAGTCCCAGCTAGTAAGCTTCTCCCAGGAAATCCATGACAATCTTGAAAGTGGCCAACAAACTGATGTCATAGTCATGGATTTCAGTAAGGCATTTGATTAGGTGGACCATCACAAACTTGTGAGTAAACTAGAAAGATTGGGTATAAGTTATGAGGTTACAAATTGGGTCCATTCCTTCCTTAAGTCACGCTCCCAGCAAGTTGCAGTTGAAGGTCAAAAATCAGGAATTCTACCAGTTCTCTCAGGTGTCCCCCAAGGCTCGGTATTAGGTCCCTGTCTTTTCCTTTCTTACATCAATGACCTCCCAGATAGTGTCAAAAGTAAGGTTAGACTCTTTGCAGATGATACTGTTGTCTACCTAACCATCAGATCTAAACAAGATGCCCAAACCCTCCAAGATGACCTTCATGCTTTAGAAAAATGGGAAAAAGACTGGTCCATGGAATTCAACCCTGACACATGTGAAGTTCTCAGGATAACAAGAAAAAGAAACCCTGTAATATTTCCTTATACCCTCCATAACATCCAACTTAACTCAACTCAAGAAGCGAAATACTTAGGAGTCACTATTAGTCAAGACCTTTCATGGACCAAACATATAAACAACATCACATCTAAAGCAAATAACTCCCTCAGATTCATTAGAAGAAATGTTAAAACTCCAAATAAAAAGATAAAAGAAACTGCATATAAGACCTATGTTAGACCTCAGGTTGAATATTGCTCCATAGTTTGGCATCCTTGGCAGAAATACTTAATTTATAAGATAGAGCAAGTACAAAGATCAGCTGCTAGATACATTTTTAATGATTATGACTATACAAGTAGTGTCTCAAAAATGATAAATGATCTTAATTGGCAAACCCTTGAACAGCGTCGAAACATCAGTGCTGTAACCTACTTGTATAAAATCCAAAACAACATTGTTTTTGTTGACCACCAACACCTTACTCAAACAAGAAATCTGAACTACCTGATACCCTACTCGAGGACACAATATCATCAAAATTCTTTCTTTCCTAGGAGCATACGTCTTTGGAATAGCCTTCCCCTAACTGTTCAGTCCAGCCCCAGTTTAAACATCTTTACTGAGAGGCTTGACCCATTCTATAAATTCTAAACTGCACACTATGTTTTTAGATTAATAGTCTTGTAGAACTTTTATTCTTTTAACTTTTTAATTTGCATATAAATAAATTCTTTTATTAACAGTTCCCTGACAACGCGCCTGCTAGTCATAATCAGAATTGATTGTTAAGCAGTATGATGTAGATGTAGATGTTATATTTCGATTGTGTGTAAGCTGGAGCAAGGTGTTAATAACATGAAGTGTAAAACTTTGATATAAATAAAGCGTTTGTGTATTTTAAGGAGACAAAGAAATAACTCAGAGAATGCTAGACAGACTGTATTTATATAGATGATTTATGTTAACCAATACTTCTAAAATATATATTTACTCAAATAGGAAAGTGGTGTGAACCTACATGTAAAAGTATATACTATTTACTCAAATTGTGATTTAGCTAATCGTATATATTTTATTTCATTATGGTGTACTTTTGAAGCTCAAGATCTTTCGTTATTTTTTCCCAAATTTGACATATTGTCTTATGTAGGCCTATGAGATTTTCATGAAATTATGATCCTGCTACATAAATAACGTAGACCGACGTTGCATGTGCATTACTCATGTTACTTATATTTGTGTCAAGTTATTATTCGGACATAAGATATATGCCATAGGTTATTATTTTGTAACATGTATTATATTGATATTTACATGAAGTCATATCTAAATGATACATGGAGACCCTATCAAAACCTATAAATTTTAATCTGGAAATGAACCAGTTAATAAAGTTAGAGCTATATTAATAAATTGACCTTTGATATACAGTACTGGATTTATGATTGCATGGATTATATATAGGAATAAATCTAAATATAATTCTGTCTTGGTTCTTAAGTACTATTGGCCTACTGTATGGTACAGCATTTGAGTTCTTATGTTTCTCGTTTTACGCGAGAATGCACGAGGTCCGCCAAATGAAAATGAAAGTAGCGTGAAATGTCAATGTTGCAAAAATGTTCATTTTGTATTTGTTTACTTTTAAAATGGTTGAATCATCGAAGTATCAGAAAATAGAATGCAGTATATTTATAATAACACCTTAAACATTGCAATAATCAGGTGAACGATTTTTTGACGATATTGATAGATAGTTGATAGATCTACATTGAACGTAGCCTAATTAATTTGGCGTGAACGGTTTGACCCATTTTACAGACTTTTTTTTTTTCTTACTGTCAAACCGTTACGCCTAATTTTAACTGTCATTTTTACGCACGGAAAATCTACCGGCAACACTATCGATAGTTTGGACTGATTTTTACTGCTTAAACCTGAAAGTAACTTCAATGTCCTCTAAAAATCAATAGAATATAAATTCTTGTACTAACTTCTCCTAGAAAAAATATTAGATTGTACCTGTCTTAACGCATACATGCGATCTATTTCAAATTTGTACTGTATACACTATCTCCGGCGGACATGTTATGACGTCATCGTAAAAAATCGATTCCGTGAAAGCTGGTAGTAGCAACCAGTGTGTCTAGCAGGTAAGTGTGGGTTACGCATGAAGATTAAACTTCAAAAAAATATCGGGGAAATAAATCTATTCATTATTTTTAAATAAATTTGTGCATTATTAAATACTATTGAAAAGTATCAATGTGTTAAACCTAAAATACAATGGTAGCAAATAGGCTCCGTACAAGTACTGTTGTTTAATATTTTTAAATGTTTTAATACATGTACTCAACATTTATCAATAGATGGTTTGCCTTCTTGTTTACTGCTAATGACTGCCGATAAAATACTGACTTCATTTATACATGCTTTAAATGACAATTAAGAATGTAAAAAAATA
Source organism: Ruditapes philippinarum (assembly GCF_026571515.1). Classification (NCBI taxonomy): domain Eukaryota; kingdom Metazoa; phylum Mollusca; class Bivalvia; order Venerida; family Veneridae; genus Ruditapes; species Ruditapes philippinarum. The sequence goes on along the minus strand of NW_026854855.1, from coordinate 142,558 downwards.
AAGGAATTCTTTTTCACCTATTGCTGATATATATTATAATACCATATTAAACCTACTGATAAAGTTAAATGTCTTCTTGACATACTTTATTAATTTACTAAAAAAGGAACTTTATTGTGATCCAGCCATATGCTGTGTAACTATAAGGGAAGGGTCACATATTTTAATTGAAATAAATTTTAAGTAGAGGATATTAAAAAAAAGTCATTGAGAAGATAAGAATTTTCAAATGAACAGATTAAGAGACTTATACATGTATAAGGTGTATGTCTTGTTGTTTCATACTGTTTTGGTGACACTTTTGTTTGTGTTTCTTGCTGTTTTCTCGTCTATGGTAAGTATCTTTCCTTTGCCCCTAGTTTTATTTCTTTATTCCGCCCCCTCCCCCTTCCCCGAATTTCCTATCCCCTACCACTGTGCCAGTTTACTTAATGGTCCTATTAATCATTCATTTATTTATTTTCTTTGATTTTGATTTCCTTGTATGTTACCATTATTTCTTTATATTTATCATTTTGTATCATTTTAGTGATAAGCCAGACCGTGCTCTCTCTTGCGCCGTCCTGTTTTTGTTTAGGATCCTCCTGGGTTCCTTGCAAATGGTTCTTGTTCCTGGGTCGTGCGGGGGTTGCGTTCATTGAACGCGGCCTTTCCTTGTTCATGTTGTTTATCATATTTTATACTTGTATACCGAACCGAACCCTAACAAACAGATAATGATTATCAATACAAGGTTCGGCAAGCAAGCAAAGAAATGTAAAGAAAACAGAAAAAACTTATCCACATATCCACCCTCCAAAAAAACACCAAAAAACGCCTGAAACTGCAAAACCGAAACATAAATACACATGGGTGCCAAAGACGGCTCTGGTAGGTACATGTGCTCCCTTGCGCCGGTTTCAACAGAATTCATCACTTATTAAACATAATAATGTAGAAATTTTAATCAACACCCACAGATGTGTACAAAATACGGCGGTAATCATGGAACTTTCAATGCAACACATTCGAGGTGCCGTTCAATAAAAAGCGGGAACTAGATAACATGGAATTTTAAATGGATATAGGTTTTGGTGTCATTTTGCGACAGTCGTTCTAACAGACGACTACAGTAATCTAATCAGACTATTTCTCCCATCTGTCTTACATTGTTATGCTATTCTACGTCTTAAATAAGGGTCACTAAATTTCCGCTTGCTGCGTTTTTATCATAAACCCCGTCATATCTGTTCGACAATTGCATTTTACTGAGGACTGTCTGAAATTCCATTTTATAGTTTGAAATTTTAAGATTTTTTTCTCAGAATTTAAAGTTATTTTTGGTTGTTTTGAACTTCTTCCCCTACACAACTGTCCTCAATTTTTTTAAAAATAATAAACTAGAAATTGATAGGGAGTTTAATATAAATTGAAATTCTTCTTTGCTTCATCATGTATAGTATACTTATAATTCATTAAGATGTACCTACAATTACATTGTATTTTCATATGTGCGAAATCATGGCAGGGTTTTAAAATAAAAAGGCAGTTCAGAAATTTCACCTAATGATCACAGATGTTAAAAAATCCAACATTACAATTTCTAATTTGACAATTTAAATGGACTTTTAAAATGCAGTATGATCTGACGTCGGACATCTAAGTAAGGTTATCAGAATATCCTTTTCACATTTTATTTTTAATGCTGAAAAAAAAGTTATTCCTGCATAATTCATAATAAATAACTTAAACAAATTAAATTATAAAGCTTGACAAATACAATCGATTGCCGCCGATACCTGTGTTACACCATGGAAATTTTACAATTTTACCCTGTTTTACCCTGTCACCGCTTGCGTCATTTTCCAATATGGCCGCTTACAATAATTTTCAACGATTTAAAAAGTTAAAGTGGAATATTTAGACTTGTGTTCGACTTTAAAGTATGATAACTTGGAACCTTGCATAAAAAACTGTTCTCTTTCAGGTAATGTAGACCGTTTCTTTAAAACTTTTTTAGTTTTCGCTCCCAACAACTTCTAATTGGGAAGCGTCCGTGCATAAAAATGCAGTTCGTGGTTGGACTTGGAAAAAGACAGCGCCCGTCCAAAATTATCTCGGTGTCTCTTTGACAAGTCTAATTAGTTGGACTACATTGAACGATTCGTACCACTGACGATTCGTCCCACTTTAATATTCGACCTAAGTATTTTGTGTTGATTTGATTTGTTAAAAATTATTCTTAACGGCTAGACTTTTTTAACATTTATCACATTTTTTTCTCAATATTTAACAATTTGCTTCTCTAAAATCACTCAAATTATTTCTAGGTTTATAGGGTTATATACATTTACAATACATCTACAGAATACTGCTTCAAAATCGTTTACGATTACACTAAGCAGGTATACATTGTATACATTGAATTGAGAGACAGCTATGAGATACAAGGGAATCTGGGAACCTGTCACTAGCACTTATTGAATCAGTTTTTTCCCCCCTACTTAAGGAATGGTGCCGGTACCGGACAGATTGGGGGAAAAAATCCATCGGTTTGACTCAAATTGGGAATTTTACATAGGATGCAAAATATTCTTTGGGAATTTTTTTTCCAGGGAGACATAAAAATGATGCATAATATAATCTTTAAAACCATGTATTATTAACTTTAAAGTTAAATGATTATTTTTGCTACTTGAGGTTGAAAAAAAATTGATAATCATAACAATTGTACATAAATAATGTTAAGGAAGTGACTAGCCGTACGGGCCCGTACGGCTAGCCAAAAGTTTAAGCCGTACGTGAGTCACATACAACTAGCCAGGACTTACTGTATTGTTCAGCCATACAGCATCGAATAAATAATGATCAGAGTTGAATAAATAAAAAGAACATTGAGAAAAAAAACAACGGTGAAAAGCAAAAATAATTGTATAATTTTCAAGTACAGTAGATAAATATCGAACATCAAAGCACAATCGATTAATAAGCCTCCAGTGATTTTCCTGCTTATATAACAGACTCCGATAAAAGGCCTCTTCCCAATTGAGATTTTCTTTAAAATCATGCAGTTTTCCCAAAAATCTAAACTTAAACCAGCTTTTTTACTCCCCAAATCAGCAATTTTAGCGATGATTTTCCCAAAATCTAAAGGCTACGGCCTCTTCCCAATTAAGTGAGAAAAATCACTGGCCTCAATTAAAGGCATTTAAAGCCTACCCAGGGACTGACAATAGAATTTTAAAATGTGTTTTACGGAACATGCAAACTTTCCTTAATGATGGACATACTTCTAAACCGTCGGTAATTGACGCAATTATCAGAGCCCAACAACAAAAATTTTTCATTATAAAGGTGTCGAAAATTAAACTTAATGAAACAAAAACAGATTATCATCAAAATTTTGTAAACTATTTCAATTGATGTTATTTAACTGCGCCCAAACACTATTTTTTCTCAACGTCTTGAGATGACGAAGATCGATATTCGTACTTTTTTTACTGTAGCCAACAAGGCGATATTAATGTCTAAAAAGTAAACAGACAAAGACAAATGCTGCTTATTGGTTAACATATGCATTTTCGACTTCAATCTAATTTTGAAAATGCCGTACGGCTATAGCCAATACAGTATGTCCTTGCTAGTCGTATGTGACTCACATACGGCTAGAACTTTTGGCTAGCCGTACAGGCCTGTACTGCTAGCCACTTCCTAAACGTTTAGGTGTGAAACTAAAAGTACGAAATTAATCAGGTACGAATATCACTCATGTGGTTATACTTGGTTTTTATCGCATATCACTTGTCAATGGCCAGTGATTTTTCTCACTTAATTGGGAAGAGACCTTAGCCTCTTGATTTTGGAAAAAATACCACTAAAATTGCTGATTCGGGATGTAAAAACGCTGGTTTAAGTTCAGATTTTTGGGAAAACTGCATGATTTCAAAGAAAATTTCAATTGGGAAGAGGCCTTTTTTCGGAGTCTGTTATATAAGTAGGAAAATCACTGATGGCATTTCTGTTTTTGTTTACCTTTAAATTTGCCGATTTTTGAGGAAATTTTGTGTTATTTTGGGAATTTATCAGTCATGAATTGGAAAATTTGTTGTCTATTTTCTATTGGGAACGGTGCCGTTTTCCGGTATCAGTTATATAAGGAAAAAAAAAACACTGTGAATATATCCCTTCAGTGATTTTTTTTCCAATTTTCAAAACAACCTGTGGTTTTCTAAAGGGGAAAATACAGCACAATAAATCAGAAAACGGGGAAAACCTGAAATCATATTTCAACAACTGAAAATGTAATTTACCCACACATTTTATATAAAATTTCAATTTCAATTCAATTTAACATGCATGGTACATAGCAGAGGCTATCTTTAGGGACAGATTTCTAACTTCTACCTGATATTAGACAGATGCTGTTAATTAATAAGTCATGATTCAGGTAAGGAAGAGCACAAGGCATTTTAGGGGAAAATATAAGCATTTTTAGGGGAAAATTTACCTATTTTGGGCGAGGGGAAAGTTCAACAGCCTTAATTCGGCTGTAAAATACAGTGAAAAAATCACTGCCCTTGGTTCTTTTACATGCCCAGTGATATATATATATGCGAGGATTACCTGTCCTACCAGTACACCTCTAGGTAGGTGGGAAATACTGAAAGTGTCTGTGAAAAATCCTAAGGATGTTACCCAGAATTGAACCCGAGACCTCAGGAGTGACAGTCAGTGGTCTAACCAACTGAGCTATCGCGCCATCTATGTAAGTAAGTGTTATGGGTAAGGGTTAGTTTTGTAAGTTAAAGTTAGAGGGTTAATTAGGATTATAAAACATGTATTTCACAGACAGATATGAACTAAATCGTTTTTGAAAAGTGACAAAAAACTGTACACACAATTATCATTAGACCTAATAGAAAAGAAGCAAAAATAACGTTGGTATCCATATGTTACTATGTCTGTCTGTACAAATTTGAGTGACATAATGGGATCAGTGATTTTCCTACTTATATAACAGACTCCGAAAAAAGGCCTCTTCCCAATTGAAATTTTCTTTAAAATCATGCAGTTTTCCCATAAATTTGAACTTAAACCAGTCTTTTCACTTCCAAAATCAGCAATTTTAGCGATAATTTTTCCTGAAATCAAGAGGCTCAGGCCTCTTCCCAATTAAGTGAGAAAAATCACTGGGGATGAATATCCCTGTTCATTACATAAAGTCTTATACTTGTAGGGAAAAGGTTGCTTATAGGGTTTTTGAGATTAGATCAATGATAAATCACATCAGCTCATAGAGGACAAACTTATCAGGACTACTCAAAAACTACCGGTGCAATTTCAACCAAACTTCACAGGAATGTCTGGACTGCTCCTCATAAACTTCTGGTGCAATTTCATCCATACTTTACGGGAATGATCAGTACCAAGTTTAGTTGTGCATAGAGTCAGCATGTTCCTGTTCAATGATTTCTCTTTAAGTTATGACCCTTTATTTTTATATTTTTAAAGTTTTGTCAGCACAAATTACGAGACACAAATTTTCCAAATCAGACATAGTTTGCACAACATCTCCTATACTGCAATAAATGCAATTTTAGTGAAATTTTACAGGATTTATTAGTACCTTGAGTACTTTCACATATTAAATGGATTTTTTGGTTGAATGTTTTTATGCTCCCAGAAAAATTTCGGGGGAGCATATAGTCGGCGCTTTGTCCGTCTGTCCGCACTCACAGGAGAGTAATTATGTGGCTAGAGGGACAATAGGTAACTGTTCTTTCTCTTTGATGTCATTCATTCCGTAATGCTTTTATGTGGCTATTTTCTTTTGTGTGGCTAAAAAGAACAATAGAGAGAACAATAGAGAAGCCACATAATTACTCTCCTGTTAGAACGTCCGTCTGTCCGTCCATTGTCTTGTCCGGAGCATAACTTGAAAACCCTTGGAGATAATTTGTTGAAACTTCATACAGTGGTAGAGGGCATTGAGGGGGAGTGCAGTGTCAAAAAACCATAACTCTATTTTGCCCAGTTTTTTATTATCTCCCCTTATAGAAAAATCTTGTCCGGGGAATAACTCTAAAACTATAAGAGATATCAACATGAAACTTTGTGGGTGAATAGATCTCAATGGATAGATGTGCAGTGCATAAGAACAATAACTCTTTTTGTCCTTGTTTTGGAGTTATTACCCTTTGTTTATTGTAACACTTTGAACTTTGTCCGGAACATAACTCTAAAACTATAAGAGATATCAAGATGAAACATTGTAGGTAGATAGATCTCATTGAGTAGAGGTGCAGTGCAAAAGAACCATAACTCTGTTAAGCCTCATTTTTGAATTATCTCCCCTTTTAGAAAAATCTTGTCCAGGACATAGCTGTAAAACTATAAGAGATATCAACATGAAACTTTGTAGATATATCTCAATGGGTAGATGTGCAGTGCACAAGAATCATAACTCTGCCTTTCCTAATTCTGGAGTTATTGCCCTTTGTTTAGTTTTACTTTTTGAAGTTGTCAGGGACATAACTCGGAAATCATAAGAGATATCATCAAGAAACTTTGTAGGTTGATAGATCACATTGATTAGAAGTGCAGTGCAAAGAATGGTAACTCTGCCTCGCCTAATTTTGGAATTATTGCACTTTTGAACTTTTTACAGGGACATAAACTCTGAAACTACAAGAGGTGTACTTTCCTGTGTCCAAAAACCTATTTGGGGAGCATCACCCGGCTCAAACCGGGCTCTTGTTTGGCTGAGTTATGGAGCTTGAATCAAAAACAAGCATTTTGCTATGTTAATGATTTTTGTGTCTCATGCTACAAAGTAGTTGCAACACATTATAAAGCATCAAACTGTCCAATCATCCCTCTATACAACTGCTAAATTAAGCTATCATCAGGTGAAACATGTCATCACTGATTGCTCTAAGCCTCTTGTTTAAGCAAGAAGAGCGCTTATGCGCCTCAAACTTATTAAATCCCTCACATTGTGGGCTTCAGGTTTAAAGGCATCCTCATGCTTCAGCAGATGTTTTGCATGAGAAAAAGGTTCATTAGCGTTATATTGAATGCAAAGTCTTTCTTTGATATTATTATTATTAATACCTTGAAATACATTCAAATTGATGGTCGCCAATATGGTTTATTCGGTTAGGGAGGGTAGGTAAACCAAACACACACAAATTTAAATTGACTCAACTATGTCTACTAATTTCAGGCTATAAAACGATGGACAGGCAGATTTCAGATGTTTATAACATATGTCGTGATTTGAATTTCTGAACGAGGTCCAGAACGTAGGGTGAGTAGTCAGAGTACATTATACCATAAATTTGTGTTTTAAGAATAAGTAAAAGCACTTGGTTATATTTCCAAGTTGCCTTTTTATTGCCTCCACCACTTTAGGGTTATATTTGTTTCAAGTTTGCCCTTGTATGTGTGTCTGTTCATCCTGCTGTACATTACAGCTGTCAACAATTAAAACAATATTTACGGATATTGTTCAGTAGATAAACAATACAAAATCAATACAAAAAAAAAAATCAATAAGTTTGAGTTGATTTGATAAAATGTCTAGAAACAAGGAAAAAAATTCACTCAAAACATAAACAGAAGCAGGTTTGATAAAGCATGTAAACTTACCCATCTAGGTATTGTGTCTTATTACGTTTAAATGTTGAATTCTGCTTAAGCCAGTGCTAGGGGGCGTGGACAGAAGTTTGTACTTTACGGTACCGTCCATGAACAGGCTCAACAAACCCCAAGCCTGCAACATTTTCAATTTTTTCCATGTTGGGCTTTGTAAGGGATTCTTGTTTTCTCTGTTTTATACATTTGAAACAACTAAACATTCTTCCTTATAGAAAGCTGCTGTGAAGCTGAAAAATGTACTATCCCATTCAGCGACAAAAAAGGCACTGGACAAAAGTCATGAGAAGAAGCTGTCATCTAAGAGCTCAAGCAAGGTCTTCTCATGGGAAAGTGTGTTTAGGGTAAGTTCTATGGAATAAGGTGAGAAATGTATGAAATTTGTTGTGTGTCTTGACAAAAGGAGCAAAAACACACTTTTAGGTACAGATAGAATAGGATGGTTATCCCCCCACCACCACCCAATTTTTCTCATTTGTTTGTTTCAATTATGATTCTTTTTAATCATGCATGCAAAGTACAGGAAAATTTTCTACTTCAGTTTAAATTTTCCTTATTTACCTGTGTAAAAAAGCAGTTCTCCCAGAAAGGCACTCATTTTAAACATCTTTTCTAAGAATAAAATGACTGGAACATTGAGTTAAATATTGTTTTCATAATTTAATGTGAATGAGTCTGTACAAGAAATAATCACCAACACTCGATTTTTTTTTCTTAATCTAAAACTGCCATATATCGCATTTTTTTTAATAAAATTCTTTTTTTATCCCCCAAAATTTGGGGGAGCAAAGCTTTTTGCCCCGTCAATCCTTCATCGTCATCCTTTCCGTCCGTACGTCCCAAATCTTGTAACGCAACTCCTTTAAACCGGAGGGCAGATTTGTTTAAAACTTACGGGGATAACAACCCTTAATGTGTAGAGGGTTATTTAAAGGGGGGTTTTTCGCTGCGACCAGTTTTACAAAATTAGGGCCCTTTTTTTGTTTTTTCACTAGATAATGTAAAAATTTGGGAAACCAACTCCCTTAAACCTGTTAAATTTTTTGCTTAAACTTACAGGGATGAACAACCCTTAATGTGTGGATGGTAGTAAAGGAAGGAATTTTTGTTGCGACCCTAAATTTAACAGAATTATGGACCTTTGTTGATTTTTTCACTATATACTATGTAGAAATTTGTGAACGCAACTCCTTCTTAACCGGATGGCAGATTTTTGCTTAAACTTACAGGGATGAACAACCTTAAGGTGTAGATGGCAGTAAAGGAAGGAATTTTTGCTGCGACCAAATTTTACAGAATTATGGCCCTTTGATGATTTTTTCACTAATACTATGTAGAAATTTTGTGAATGCAACTCTTCTTAAACCGGATGGCAGATTTTGCTTAAACTTCCAGGGATGAACAACCTTGATGTGTAGATGGCGTAAAGGAAGGAATTTTTGCTGCAACCAAATTTAACAGAATTATGGCCTTTTTGATTTTTTCATTATATACTTTGTAGAAATTTTGTGAACGTAACTCCTCTTAAACTGGATGGCAGATTTTGCTTAAACTTCCAGGGATTTACAACCTTAATGTGTAGATGGTAGTAAAGGATGGAATTTTTGCTGCTACCAAATTTAACAGAATTATGGCCCTTTGTTGATTTTTAGTTTTCAACTTGTGGCACATGTAGTCCAAAAAATATTTGACCTAGAGTCATAAGATTGACAGAACAGTGGCGTGTGGGGGCATCCGTGTCCTATGGACACATTTCTAGTTTCTTTGAATAATGCAGTGTTTGAAGTGTTTTTGCACACAAGAGGTTCATTTTTGCTATCATCTTGAATAATTTCAGTCTGTGTGTATTTATGTTACCATGGAAACCGAAGAGCTTCAGAATGCCAACCAGGAAGTCTCGCGTACAACACTTAGCAATAGAGAGTCTAGAAAACAAGAAATAAGTGCACTTGTGAAACATGTGATTAGGCTTGCTGACAAAGGTTAGAAGTTTGATATATTATTTACTGTCAGCAATTATGAGGTTATAGCAAGCATCAGTTATGAATACAGATTTTTTGGAGCTTCCAACATGTTGTTTTGCTATACAAATATTGTTTTAAAATCCATTCTGTTTGTTTCCCAATTTTATGATTACTTTCTCAAAATCTTGAGGTTTACAAGTATCATTTCTGATCCAGATTTAAGGCTTTTCTAATATGGTCTACTCGAGTTTTACTCCCAAGTCCATAAATGATATTTATATTTTAGAAATATACCTATGATTTATTTGACAAGATCTTTATCTTGGTTCAATAGACTACATGGATAGATGATAAACTATGTTAAAAGCTAAAATCTGATAAACAATAAGTTCTTTTCTGCGTCAAAAAAAAAATGTAGCAAAATGATAGGGAGTGATAAAGTCACTGCAAATAATTGTATGTACAGTGTAATAACTTTTAGCACTTAAGCAGCTGGAAACAAAAATAATCAGTTTGTGCTACCAGTTTAGAGCCAGGCCAGCCTACAGGTTCAATGCATTCTGACCAGGATGTAATAATTGTCACTGACATTTGAAAACGGTGTCTAAAATTCAAGCCAAGAAGACTGGAAAAAAGTGACTTCTCTTATTAGGCAAAATAGAGAGGTATATTCACTAACAGAAATAAACAGTTGTAGCTTGTATCAAGATTTGACAGTTTTTATCAATATTGTCTTGGATGATGAATATCCATGATATATTGATATTGCGATATTCAATGACAGCCCTACTTATGATAAGTCACAAATGATACGACAGAAGAGTATTACGGCCGTCTCTGCATGCTCATCTGTTTATGAATCTGTCTATTTATTCACTTCATTAAACACAGATCTATATTTCTTATGTCAGTGAGACTAAAAAAGGATTGGCGCTTGAATGATAAAATGCTAAAATCTTGTCTTTTCACCCAACGGATTGAACTTTTAAGGTCTAATTCATCTTTTCACACCAATTTATGTATGATAATGAATGAAAAATGTAAGAATCATAAAAAAAGAAGATATTTGAGCCCCGTCTTGACAAAACAAACATAGTGCGTTTGCGACCAGCATGGATCCAGACCAGCCTGCGCATCCTTGCAGTCTGATCAGGATCCATGCTGTTCGCTATCAGTTTCTCTACTTGTTATAGAGATGGTAAGCGAACAGCATGGATCCTGATCAGACTGCGCTGATGCACAGGCTGGTCTGGATCCATGCTGGTCGCCAACACATTATGTTGGTTTTGTCATGACACGGCTCATTTGTATATTTTGTGCTAATGATTTCTGCAAGTGTATGGAGGTACTGCTTCAGTCCTGTAATGAGTTAAATTAAACTTGTGTTATGTTGTGTTATAGGAAGCCCCAAATTGAAGGGTAGTCTGTTATTTGATCATATACGAAAGATTTTACATGAGGAATATACACGTGACTCATACGGGCAAGATTACTGTAGTATACTACTGAAGAATGTCTTGTCAGTCAGGAAATATATGGTGGAATTAAACACGAAAGAATGGCATGGTAAATAAGCTTGTTATCTATATTATTTTTATTTGATGATTGCTTTTGTACAAATTGTGTAATATATAGTTTAGTGTGGTTGTGCACATATCTTAATGTGAAATGATATTTTTTGTACATTAAAATCATCTTTGTCAAAAGTTAAAATAAATTAAATACTACAACTTGTTAATTGCTGACATGATATATTGGAGAATATAGCCTCATTGATACAACTGTAAATGGTGGCCCTATCGGAGGGTTATTTTACCGGAAGGTTAGTTACCAGAGGATAATATACATATAGATTTCAGAATACTATAGCCTGACTGAGACAACTTTTATTGGTGGCCCTACCCGAGGGTTACATACATAGACTATAAATGTGTTCTTCCTATATATTTTGTCAGAAACTTAAAACAACAAATTTAAGATCAGATATGATGTTAATAAGATCAAGAAAGTTACTTCTACTTTTGAACTCAAACCATCTTTTATTCTACAATAATGCACTCAAAATTGACATCTATTTCTTAAACAAACATTTCTTTATACCAGAATAAAAGAAAAGAATATAATGGTTCAGAAATAACAGGCTTAATTTTAAGGAAGCAGTGTAAGGATAAGTAAAGAATAGATTCTTTGTTTGATATTGTTCAGTATTTAGAAATTAATGATAGTTTACTATTGAGTATAAATGTTTAAAATGAAGCACAGTTTGTTTGTTGGTTTGGTTTTAATGCCAACTTTAACACATTTTTTTGTCATATCTCTACAGCCACATAATCTCTGCAAGTGTCCGACTGCTTTTATGAAATGATTTGAATTAGCCGAGGGAGATCGATTGTCGGGAAAATAAATCACAATTGGACAAGTTAATTTTCTACTCAATGGTATAGCAGAGTTGGAAGGTCACCATGGCATTATATAACTGTAACTGTGAATATGTAAGTTAACACAAAAAGGAAATAAATTCCATGAGTTTGACTAAAAATATTTTTTCTCCTCTCAATTTCAGAGCTTCTGTTTATGTTTTTCAAACTTTTTAATGAAGCAGATGTGAAGATAGACAAGCTTGTATTGTCACAGATTATTCATTCTCTAATCAATGGAGTAACTTCACAGTGTGATGTTAGACCAAAGAAAATTCTAGCTTTCTTCACAGAATTTTTTTCCAGAGCTAAGTAAGTATTATGATATAGGATAATCATATATCAATCTTTTCATATTTGATTTGTTTTAATTGAAAAGAAGCTATATCTGATAATTGTTATTATCTTTATAAGATTTATGATCGTGATACTGATAGGGCTGCAGTATGGTTTAGACCAATTTAGATTATTACCCTTTCGATTTATGAATATTCGATTCTAATACCTACAGTATTCTTTAAATGATCTCTATAGGAGTTTTTAAAACCAGACTTTGATCATGATGAATTAAATTAAATTCTTTGAAGTCATTTTGATGTTATAAAAATTGCTTCTAATTGTTGTAATATTGTAACAGCTAGCTATCAATGACATAATAGTAGGTGAAAGCTTTAAGCAACAATAACTTTTGAATATAGATATGTACATAGGGATAGAACATATATTGATGTATTTTAATTATTTAACAGATATCAGAAATCTTCATTGTTGTTACAACATATGCTGTCAGCTTTAAATGTGTTCATAGAGAGCATAGGGCCAACATCACGAGTACAAGTGTGTAAGCTGGGAGAAGAGATTGTACCGAAATTGCCCTACCTATGGCATAATGTCGCATCGGAGGAATTAAAGGTATAATTTAAGCAAGACTTAAGGGCATCCATGTCAACGTGGTTGAGATAGTTTATCTAGAAATAATATCTTACATTTGGAGAAAAGAGCTATCTAATTACTTAAACAAGACGAGTAATTCTATCTGAATGCCAGCTTGTTCTTAAATTTACTTATAATAATGGGTATTTTTGGTCTAACTGATTGGCATTTTTGGTCTTACTAATGGGTATTTTTAGCTCGACTATTCGAAGAATATGAGAGCTATTGTAGTCGCCCCGGCGTCGGCGTCAGCGTCCGCGTCGGCGTCTGCGTTGGTTAAAGTTTTTTGTAAATTCAAATATCTCAATTATTACTTGAGATATTCAATTGAAACTTACAATACTTATTTATAGTAACAAAGTACATCAGATTGACAAGTTGGATAACTCTGCCTACAATATTGACAGAATTATGCCCCTTTTTAACTTAGAAATTTTGGTTAAAGTTTTTTGTAAAGTCAAATATCTCAATTATTGCTTGAGATATTCAATTGAAACTTACAATACTTATTTATAGTAACAAGGTACATCAGATTGACAAGTTGGATAACTCTGCCTACAATATTTACAGAATTATGCCCCTTTTTAACTTAGAAATTTTGGTTAAAGTTTTTTGTAAAGTCAAATATCTCAATTATTGCTTGAGATATTCAATTGAAACTTACAATACTTATTTATAGTAACAAGGTACATCAGATTGACAAGTTGGATAACTCTGCCTACAATATTGACAGAATTATGCCCCTTTGGAACTTAGAAATTTTGGTTAAAGTTTTTTTGTAAAGTCAAATATCTCTTTATTGCTTGAGATATTCAATTGAAATTTAAAATACTTTTTTATAGTAACAATGTACATCAGTTTGCAAAATTGCATAACTCTGCCTGCAATATTTGCAGAATTATTTGCCCCTTTGAAACTTAGAAATTTTGGTTAAAGGTCTTCAAAGATATTTACTTGAAACTTTACACATGCACTTAGGGTCATAATTGGAGGGTCATAATTGTATGTCACTGACCAAGTTCCATAACTCTGTCTTGCATTAAGGCTGATTCATATCCCCTTTTCTACTTAGTGTCTTGGTTAATGTTTACATGCAAGTTTTACATATCTCAATAACTATTAAAGATATTTATTTAAAACTTCACATATGCATTTAGGGTCATAATTGTAGGTCACTGACAAAGATCCATAATTCTATCTTGCATTTAGGCTGATTTTTCTCCCCTTTTTCAACTTAGAAATTCATGGTAAAGTTTTGCTTGTAAGCTGTTATCTCAATAACTACTGGAGGGTTTGTGCCTTTTTTGGGACAATTTTATGCATTCATAATAATAAAGCAGTGATTTACTTGATAAAACATCTAAATAACAAGCCTTTGTACCTTTTCTGTCAAATTTATGTATTCATAGGTAATTAGTATTATTATACGCAATAAAACTCCCTTGTGACATTACCTTCCAAATAGTCAAGCCAATACTGTATAATTAGACTCTCTCTAAGGCCTATAACATGAATTTATAAAAAAAAATTAGCCCTTTTGTGAACTTAAAAAATTTAACAGTATCAAGGCTCTTTTACTATCAAGCACTTAGAATAGTCGAGCGTGCTGTCCTACCGACAGCTCTTGTTAGTTTAACTATTTGGTATCTTTGGTCTTTGTCCGCTTTCAGATATGATGTCGAGTTAGCTTTAAAGTACAAGTGTGACTCTTGGGACTTTTGCAAAACTAACATATTGCTTCTTAATTGTTATGTCAATTGAAATAGTGTATAAAGCTTTAAATCTGCTTTGAAATAATACAAAATGATTGTTTGAATTTTGGAAAAGAATTATTATAATTATATGGAAATACCTGGATGAAAGAAATATGTTTAGTATATAGCTTTGAGAGCAATGACATATCTATATGAAATCATTGCATAATGGTTAAAACTCTACTTAAAATAGCAGCATAATATTTTGTTTGGGAACATATTATTTTGTTTATGTGCAGTAGTCATGTGTGATTTATAACAGAGACTTTCTATTTTACAAATCTTTCGAGAATCCACTTGAAGATTATGGAGACAACAGTATTTTATAATTATTCAATTTTATAAAAATATTTCACGAGTGATTGAGAAACTATTTGTGTGAGTGTTAAATTTTTTTATGTTTAAATAAGTTTTGTGAGATTTTCATATGACTGTAATCCTCAAAAGCTTGAATTTTTGACATGCACATGAATAAAAAATATTACATATAAAGCAAAGTTAAAGTACTGAAATTGCATATTGTTTCAAGATTGTTGTTTTACCTATCAAGTGTAACAATCTAGTTCAAATATGCCAGTAGTGTATACTTTATGTAAACTTTCATTCTAGTATACTGTTATACTAATATATTAAGAAACATTTTTGATCGGTAGTGGAATCAAGATATACTTACATAGTCGCAGACTCGGTCTTTTTATGCATAGCAATGTTCATATTTCCTTGTGATACAATAGTTGTAGTCCAAACCCAAGACTTTTATTATAACATATGTAACAGGATTATTTCCACTTATTGTGAATATGTGTTAAATTTGCAGGATGAGTTGTTGAAGTTTTTGCAGACCCAGATGTGGTGTCATCACCCTAACGGCCTGAAGAATGGCTCGCCTGGAGCTTACGCTGTTCACTGGGACAAATGGATGGTCAGTGAATACAATTATAGTACACCATCTAAAGCATTATATAACTGCAAAAGAAAAATACTTTATGTACTCTTCTACAAGTTTAAAGTGACATAATGCTCATTTTTTCGATGTTAAGCTAAACTGAATTGAAAATATATATCAAATCATTGAAATGATTGACTGAAAATGGTGATTGACCAACAGTTGAAATTGTAAAAAATGATTAAGATATAATATAATCTGCCTTAATAAAACTGCCCCACTCATTTTATAAATAAAACATTACAGGTAAATTCTGATGGATATTTACATAAATTTTATACGGCCATTATCATTCATGTGAAGTAAATTATTAAATTGAAAGAAATTATCGTAAAATGCAAACTTATTTTGACTTTCACCTGTTCTTTACTATATACCCATGGATTGGCATAATGTCACTTTTATAACTTTACTGTACTTCAAAATCCGTTGTGCGGAAAACTTGATATATAGTCAAAGTTATAAACATTCTGAAATCTACTTCTATATGATAAATCAGGGAATGTTTCAAGTTGAAAAGCCAGTAAGCTCATAAGTCATATTTTTATAAGCTTTCCAGCTAGCTTACGAAACATTGGTGGTTCTACTCAGCTGCCGTTGGTGCCTGAAATAACATACAGAGGAGCACCTTAGGTATTCCTCAACTAAAAAAAGCTGGAAAGTTCCCATGTGATCTATACTTTGTTGGTGCAACATAAAAGACATAAAACTCAACCAAAAAGAAAAAGATAGGTAGAGTAGTTTTCAAACAGTCACAAGCATATCTTGAACTGGTATTTTGCACTTGAGTAGATTTTACTGGGATAGGATCTGAGGAGGTGTGGTAGCGCAGTTTGATCTGTTCTTAGCTAGAGCCAAATACAAGTACATGTAATACAATACATTTCAAACTATACATTCAACAATAATATACAATGTAATTGGCAGAATGTCAGCAATATCATTAAGAGTTCACACTCAAGTTATAAAGATTTTATTACCTTTGGTTGTATTTGTGCATTTGATACTTGAATTAAATGTAGACAAATATTTACAGGTATATGATAAATGTTTGTATATTTGCTGGCTGATATAAGTTTTCTCCTGTAGCATATAATTTTGAAATTGTTTAATTATTTCAGAGTAATCTCAAGAAGCTGTATGAATTAATGTATTCAGAGATTCAGCAAATGGGACCTTCAAGAAACAGGTAAATATGCTATACATCTGAAGGACAAACAGTGATTTTATTAAGCGATAATAATACTGCTTGGGATACACGCCATCAACAAAAACAATGCAGTTGAATGGTATGTTCGTGATATCAAGATTAATAATATCTGTCATATGTTGCGGTTCAGACATTCCGATCCGAACAGCAAACATATGTCAGATATTTTTTTTTCATACTCTACCATATTCCATTATATTTTAAACTTTAGCTTAATAAAACAATTTTCCATGGAAATTTATGTCATTACACCCGTAACTATTTTCTTACAACAATGTATGAAATCCAACTTCATAGTCATCCTAAGCATGATGAAATTTCCGGCATGGGTAAAACTAACAGAAAAATTGTGCTTGATTCGTTTCTGTACTTATTTTCAGAGTGTCACATTTTTAATGGCCAGTCCCATGTTTAAAAAAAAAGTCGTCAACGGTGATTTTATTGCATATTTACATACACTTTCAGTCCTTCTATGTTCAACAGGGAAAAATGCAGGTTGTGTTAAAATAACTATTAGAACATTTAACAATTTTAGGGAACAACTGTCATCATAATCCATTTCTTCATTTCCCAATATCAAGAATAGTGTGAACTTTTGAACATTTGAAATCCATCAATATTTGATATAATTTGCCATGAAATTTGAATGTTTTACTTATATTTTAGGGGGAAAATACAGGAGTTGAAGTCAGCATTTGTAGATTTAGCAGTAGATGTTTGTCAACAGGTAATGATTGATTAAATTTTTTGTAGAAGTTTGTTGCCTCAGTTTGTCTTGCCACAAATTACCAAACGGCGTTTTCATTATTTTTAACCAAATGTAGTGAGGGGTTCATTCAGAAACGATCAAAAATTTATCTAAGTAATTTTTTACTTCATGTGTATCTGAGTGTGATATATCAAATATGAGTTAAAAAATATGATAATGTGATTAAATAATATGTCTCTAATTTAAAATTACCTTATAGCCTGTTTATCTTATGAAATAATACATAGATATTCAGAATATGTACCCAATAGTGAAAAAAATGTATTTTAGACTCAAAAAATTGCTTTATATGGGATCCATTTCTTCATTTATACATGTGTTATAATCTGAAATAAAATCTCCATACTGCTCTGGCATTATTAATTCTATCGTGACCACTGTTGGATGAATCTTTTATATGCAAACATGAAAATTTCTTTTTACAGAAAAATGGCACATTAAATTACAAAGGTTTTTTTCCCTGATAATTGTTATTAAATATAATGCAAATTTATCATGACGTTAGGCTGATGTTTTCAGATTTTTTCTGAAAGTTCACACATGATTGAAGTCACCCAGATCTCCTGTACTGGCAGTGACGGGCAAACAGGACCGAGTGCTAAGAAACGCAGATTGGAATCTGGCTGGGATTCCATTAGGAACTTTATTAATTCTGCAGGACAGACGCCTAAAATGGTTCCTTGGTAAATAGAGTTTCCAAATCATATGTGTAAAAGACTTTAATCCCTTTGAATTTAGAACATTTGGTCTGTTGATTTATGATTTTTTTAAGTATAAGATTTTTTAACAGCCTACAGTATAGAAGCTTGTCATATATTATAGGATTTTTATATTATGATGATAAATGGCCATTAAGCAGTAAACAGTAAAGAATCAGATCACATGTATAATATATGCAGGCATGCATGTATGTATAAAGTTTGCATCACCTCCCACTTTTAAAGAATTTAATTATATTTGTTCTCTCTCTCTGCCTGTGTGATCATTTCTTAATGATCTATAATTATATATGGTGATGAGGTGAATATCACACCATTTCCTATCATGATTATTGTGTTTTGACAACACTCTCACTGTATTTAATATATGCTGTATATTGTGTAATGATAAGGAACTGTTATGTTCAAGTCATATTTAATAATAGAATCTGCTCTGTTCTGTTGTATTATGACAAAATTCAAAATTTACCTTGAATGTTTATTTAATGAAACTATGTTTTAAATAAGTTGGATAGTACCCTGAATTCAGTAAAGCCTTTGGTTTCTAATAATAAATGGTTAAATTTGGCATTACTCTTCATAAGGTTGATTCGTTTACATGAATACTACATTCAAGTGAAGAGAATGTCATTTACTATTGACTGTCATGTGACTGTGTCTCAACCGATCATAACACATGGAAATTGTTAGTCAAAAAATAAAATTATGTGACTGTGTTTCAACCAATCATAACATAGGGAAATTAATAGTCAAATAATAAAGTCATGTTACTGTGTCTTGACCAATCATAACACATGGAAATTGTTAGTCAAATAATAAAATTATGTGACTGTGTTTCAACCAATCATAACATAGGGAAATTAATAGTCAAATAATAAAGTCATGTTACTGTGTCTTGACCAATCATAACACAGGGAAATTATTAGTCAAATAATACAATCATGTGACTGTATCTCGCCCAATCATAACACAGGGAAATTGTTAGTCAAATAATAAAATCGTGACTGTGTCTTGACTAATCATAATAAACAGGGAAATTGTTAGTCAAATAATAAAATCATGTGACAGTGTCTCGACCAATCATAACACAGGGAAATTGTTAGTCAAATAATAAAATCATGTGACTGTGTCTCAACCAATCATAACACAGGGAAATTGTTAGTCAGATAATAAAATCATGTCACTGTGTCTCGACCAATCATAACACAGGGAAATCAATAGTCAAATAATGTAATCATGTTACTGTGTCTTGACCAATCATAACACAGGGAAATTGTTAGTAAAATAATAAAATCATGTGACTGTGTCTTGACTAATCATAATACACAGGGAAATTTTTAGTCAAATAATAAAATCATGTGACAGTGTCTCGACCAATCATAACACAGGGAAATTGTTAGTCAGATAATAAAATCATGTCACTGTGTCTCGACCAATCATAACACAGGGAAATTGTTAGTCAAATAATATAATCATGTTACTGTGTCTTGACCAATCATAACACAGGGAAATTGTTAGTCAAATAATAAAATCATGTGATTGTGTCTTGACTAATCATAATACACAGGGAAATTGTTAGTCAAATAATAAAATCATGTGACTGTGTCTCGACCAATCATAACACAGGGAAATTGTTAGTCAAATAATAAAATCATGTGACTGTGTCTCGACCAATCATAACACAGGGAAATTGTTAGTCAAATAATAAAATCATGTGACTGTGTCTCGACCAATCATAACACAGGGAAATTGTTTGTCAAATAATAAAAATTTCAATTCTAATATAACTGGTGAATTAAAATTAAGACATTAACTCGCAATATGACTGATCTATCCAACACAGCATTTTGGTTGTTCTTCATTGAAAGCAGCTGTGAATGATTAACACAAATATAGCATGGCAACAGCAGCAGTTGATAGTTGTAGATGCCCTCTAGGTGAATGGGTGTGAGCTTATTAAGGCTGTGTTGCAAAAATGCCAATGTTGTTATTTCATACCATTAATTAAAAAAATGTTGCATTGATGTTTTTGTAATTAAAATTCAGTATTAAAAATTTCTGATATTATAAGAAATGTTTATTTATACATTAATTTATAAAAAAAATGTTTAGAAATAATACAGTCTTCAGAGTGTTATTTTGAGAATATTACTTACTGGTAAGTATGATCATGTTTATTTGTAAGGTAATTTATCTTTATAATTATTGTTAGGAGATAATATGACAGGTTTTATGTTATTTTAGGTTACAACTGGTTACAGGCCTTGTATCAAAGTATACTGATAGTATTCCAAGAGATGAGGTTATACCATATTTGTTATGCCTGTCACATGCACTCTCAGACTGTAAAAGGTTTGTATTACCAAAAAGTGATTAGTGTTTTCTACCAGAAGAGAGCTTGACTGTCCTGTACAGCCATGCAACCTGACCTGGCTCTCTACTGATGGTAGCTCATTTTTTAGCTTCTGTTTCGAAGATGATTTCAAGCTATTATGGTTGTTGTGCAAAGACTTTAATACAGCCCATTATTCAAACATTTCTTGAAACGTTTCAACATAAAACTTGGAAAATTTGCTTATCATGACAAGGTGCAGTTTTAAGACAATGGGAATAATTCTGAAAGCAATATATTTGGAGTTATTAAAACAAAGATCTCTGGCTTGTTAAAATGTAACACAGGTGGTAAAGGGCATTACATTGTTATTGGATGTTCTTTTTATGCCACCGCAGCATCTGCGATGCGGTGGCATATAGCGATTCACCTGTGTGTGTGTTTGTTTGTGTGTGTGTGTGTTATATAGATTATATAGTGAACTTCAAAAATCTTCTTGTGAATAACCACTAGTCCAATTTAAACCAAACTTGGCAGGATTGATCCTTAGGAGAAGGGCTTCTAAAGTTGTTCAAAGAATTTCATTACATGCAGAAATCTGGTTGCCATGGCAACCAAAAGGAATTATAAGAATAAATTTAAAAAATCTTCTTGTAAAGACCCAAAAGGTCTAGAGCTTAGATATTTTGCATAAAGCATTGTCTGGTAGACCTCTACCAAGATTGTTCAAATGATAGCCCTGGGGTCAAAATTGGCCCCGCCCTGGGGGTCATTGATTTTCACTGTATGTACATATAGTAAAAACTTAAAATACCTTCTTGTAAAGACCTAAAAGGCCTAGAGCTTAGATATTTTGCATAAGGCATTGTCTGGTAGACCTCTACCCAGATTGTTCAAATTATAGCCCTGGGGTGGAAATCGCCCGCCCCGGGGGTCATTGGTTTTCCTTATATGTATATAGTAAGAACATATAGTAAAAACTTTAAAAATAAAATTCTAGCAATTGAGACAAATGCTAGAGGTTACATATTTTGCAAGAAACATTGTGTAGTGAACCTCTAGCAAGATTGTTCAAATTATAGCCCTGGGGTCAAAATTGCCCCCGCCCCGGGGGTCATTGATTTTCAATATATACATATAGTAAAAAATCTTATTGTCTGAAGGTACAAGACTTAGAGCTTTAGTATTTGTTAAATGATATCATCTATAGGTACTCTTCCAAAGTTGTTCAAATTTTTCCCTTGGTGTCAAAATTGGCCCTGCCCGGGGGCAGTGAGTCTCATTATGTACACATAGTAAAAACAGAAAATAAAACAAATGTTTTCTGAATGGGAGAAAGCTACAGCTTAGATATTTGACTTGAAATGTTGTTTGGTGGACCTGTATCAAGATTGTTTTGAATTAAACCCTTGGGTCAAAATTTTGCCTTGCCCAAGGGGAAAGTGACCTACTTTCTTGTCCTTTGATGTACAGCAATGGAATTTTTACCATGTGCACATTTTAAGTTGTAAAATTGAACTTTGATATCAGGTGACCTAGATTTTGATGATGTGACCTACTTTCTTGTCCTTTGATGTACAGCTATGAAATTTGAACCATGTACACAGATTAGGATGTAAAGTGAACTTTGATATCAGCTGACCTAGATTTTGACAAAGTGTCTTACTGTGTTGTCCTTTGATGTAGTCATGAAATTTAGGCTGTGTGAAATATGACCTTCACCACCAAATTCACCAGACTCAAGTGCATTGATATATTCCTACTCTGATCTTTTATTGGATTAACAATAGATTTAACCACTAATCTGATAATAAGAATTAGATAGGTCAGTGATCTATGCATTATGACAATCTTCAATTGTATAAAAACAAAACAAATCTCTTCCTACTCTACTATTTAGTGTTGTATTAATGCGGTGGCATAGCATTTTTCTCAAATGCAATCTTGTTTATCGACAAAAATTATTAACGCCCCTGATTGTCTTAGTAAAGATAGCAGATATGTGAATACAAGTCCTATGTGTGGCACACATTTATCACATGATAATTTGGTTCAATTTTTGGGAGTAAAACCATTTTTGTTTAACCACAAACTCAAATGGTTTATTTGATGAAGATTTAAAAACAGGCAAGATATACAATCAAAGATCCATTAAACTTGAGAAAATTGTTAATGTGTTGTTTACTGTTTCATTATTTAGATAAAATGTTCTGTAAAACTGATCTCATTCCTTCATGTGTTGGTGTGATACTGAAGTTATTGCTTTGGTATTAGACAGTGTTAATTGCATGAAAATAAGCACTGGTTCTACATTTCATCTCTGAAATAATATTATATTGAAATACAAACTTATTTTCCTGTAATATAATTTTATTGATGTATCAAATTATTTTCATGTATATTGCATTTTATCAGGACAGATCTGATGGTATACATAATGAGGTGTATTAAGTCATTTGTCGTCAGCTGGGATAAAATTGTTGCCATAGATACAGATACGCTGATGGAGCAATCAAAATCTACATGGAATCAAATATGGATGGTTACTTTGAGGTAAATTTGATACCAAGTTACTTTAAGCATTAAAAAAAGAAAGATTTTTCCGGCTTGGTTATTAATCTATGAATTATAAGTAGAAGGTTTGCATTTAGTGACCTGTTTTTATGCTCCCCGAAAAATTTCGGGGGAACATATAGTCGGCGCCTTGTCCGTCTGTCCGAGCCAACATTTGATTATTATGAGCTTCATTCCGTAGTTAAATAAAGAACATAAACTCATAAAATTCAAATTAAGAGCTATTTTTTTGCTTTTATGAGCTTATTTTGCTTATGGACGTTGGTCCAGGTGGTGTTTATGAGCTCATTTGCCTAAAAAAAAAATCAAATTTTGGTACATCCGTCCGTTTTCTTGTCCGGAGCATAACTTGAAAACCCTTGGAGATAATTTGTTTAAACTTCATACAGTGGTAGAGGGCATTGAGGGGGAGTGCAGTGCCAAAGAACCATAACTCTATTTTGCCCGGTATTTGAATTATCTCCCCTTATAGAAAAATCTTGTCCGGGGCATAACTCTAAAACTATAAGAGATATCAACATGAAACTTTGTAGGTGAATAGATCTCAATGGGTAGATGTGCAGTGCATAAGACCAATAACTCTTTTTGTCCTAATTTTGGAGTTATTGCCCTTTGTTTATTTCAACACTTTGAACTTTGTCCGGAACATAACTCTAAAACTATAAGAGATATCAAGATGAAACATTGTAGGTAGATAGATCTCATTGAGCAAAAGTGCAGTGCAAAAGAACCATAACTCTGTTAAGCCTCATTTTTGAATAATCTGCCCTTATAGAAAAATCTTGTCCGGGGCATAACTCTAAAACTATAAGAGATATCAACATGAAACTTTGTAGGTGAATAGATCTCAATGGGTAGATGTGCAGTGCAAAAGAACAATAACTCTTTTTGTCCTAATTTTGGAGTTATTGCCCTTTGTTAATTTTAACACTGAACTTTGTCAGGAACATAACTCTAAAATTATAAGAGATATCAAGATGAGACATTGTAGGTAGATAGATCTCATTGAGTAGAAGTGCAGTGCAAAAAAACCATAACTCTGTTAAGTTTCATTTTTGAATTATCTCCCCTTTTAGAAAAATCTTGTACTGGACATAGCTGTAAAACTATAACAGATATCAACATGAAACTGTGTTGGTAGATGTATCTCAATGGGTAGATGTGCAGTGCTTGAGAATCATAACTCTGCCTTGCCTAATTCTGGAGTTATTGCCATTTGTTTATTTTTACTTTTTGAATTTGTCCGGAACATAACTCAGAAACCATAAGAAATATCAACAAGAAACTTTGTAAGTTGATAGATAACAGTGATTAGAAGTGCAGTGGAAAGAACAGTAACTCTGCCTTTCCTTATTTTGGAATTATTGCACTTTGAACTTTTTCCAGGGACATAACTCTGAAAATACAAGAGGTGTACTTTCCTGTGTCCAAAACCTTTTCGGGGAGCATCACCCGGCTCAAACCGGGCTCTTGTTAACCAGGTTCTCAATTTTGAAAATCCTGGTTATATGATTGGCAAATGGGGGGTGTGCGGGTGAGCATCAAACAGGAGGAGATCCTCTAGGGTCAAGGTCACTGTTACTTTAAAAAAAATGGTTTCATGGCAATGCCATGTTTCTTGTTTTCAAAGTTTTTTAGCTTTTGATTTTTATGTAGTGAGTGAAATGGAGTTACATCAGTGGAAATTTTATGTGTCGAATTTTTTGATGTGTTGAAGTTTTCTCGTAGTCTGTATAGAATAAATCTGAACAATAAAGCATATAGATTATCAGACAATGATTTTTAGTTGAAATGAAGAAAAGTTGAAATATTTGTATTACATCTTAATTTGAAATTTCTGATCCCAGTAATGGCAGTATGGTTTGATACAAGGATGTGTGTGAACTTTATTTCATGTTTTGATCAGCAGTTTTATTTTTGGTCTCCATGTTGAATTTCAGGTTTGTGAGTCTACATAATGCTGAACCAGAGGGATATGTTTTGCTTTCTGCCATGATTGAGGCACGCCTGGTTACACCGAGGAAGGATATCTGGTCCATCTTTATGCCATCATTAACACGTCCCATCACTGAATCTGTCATATTTCTATGCCAGTGTTTAGAATACTGTGATTTTCCTGAAAATTATGTGCCAAATTTAGCAGTCACGATTGCGTCTGCTTCAGCGGACGTTAAATTTCCTCTACGAAAACAGCTACTTCAATGGTTGCTGCCTTCAAGAGATGATGAAACTGAAGGGTCAAGGTCATATTGTAAGCTGAATCCTGATTGGACAGCTCATGCATTAATGACATTGACCTTGAGAAATCTCACTGTTAGGTTGACTGGGTGCAAAAATGAACAAATTTTAATGAGTCCATTGGAGAGATGTTACCTAGAGACTGCCATTGAGATGCCACTAGAGGTGGAAGAAGTGTTGTTTAAGCCAGGAAAGAAAATAGAAAACATTGACTCAGTTCATATACCAACAGTGCTGTTGATGGTTGAAAATTTAGTAAAATCAGAAGTACAGTTCTACACTTCACGAGCTGAAGAACAGGTTAGTTGATAATATTCTCGAGTATACTCCTTTATACAAGAGCAGAACCAATTCTTTCCAGATAGTGATTTACCATTTATTCTAACATGACCCACATTTTTTCCTATTACACATAGAAGGACTGAAAGTGAGTGTTATTATGCAATAAAATCATTGTTGACGTTCTATATTAAAACATGTGACATAACCTTAAGACAAGTGAGGTAACCACTTAAAATGTAACATGCTGAAATGGAAACAAATCAGGTGCAATTTAGCTTAATATCAGGTATGGCAGCATTTATATGTTGATTTTATGTTAGAATCGAAATAATATGATATATCCAAATCAGAAAATTATCGCTTGATGGGATATATTATTTCTTGAATTTAACCTCTCATATCGACACCTCTCGGCAACAACCAAAATTTTTGCCACACAAGTTGTGGTTTTTCTGCAGAGGTTTACAGTGCAATGTTTTAAATTTACTAAGTGTTTTACCAAGTAAAAATGGAGTAAAATAACTGTTTACAACAACAAAGTCGGATCTCGGATGTCTCAAAGCTTATTTGGGTACTTGTTGCATCTTTTCCCTATAAAACAATCCAGTTGAAAATATTATAATTATGTCTAAAGCAATTTATTCTTATTTGGTGATTAAACTGTTCAGTTGATGATGAAGCATAATGTTACTTTAAGAGATAATAAAGGTAAGGTTCAATATTGGTTCAGAATACAGAAATACTTATATGGTATGATACACCTGGCTGTATAACACAGTAACAGATTTGAGTATATGAAACCATACAGAACAAAATGTCATTGAAGAATAATGTTAATATATATTTTGTTTTAGAATGTGCCACTTGTGATTCTTGTACATAAGCCATATAATTAATGAATATTAGCTTAATTCATTATTTTGATGTAGGAAATTTGTTTGATTTTATTTTCAATTTCATTTTTTTTTTTTGGGGGGGTGGGGGTAGGAGTGATATCTTTATCAGGTGTTTGACTCTTAAAATACCATATCTTAGATCCATTATTACTAAGTAGTAATGAGATAAGAAATATTTGATATTTCAGGTATCAGATGTAGAAGAAAGTGTGAAATTTTTAAGGCTGGTTTGCAGGCTCTTGTCACTGTTGCTAGGCAACCAGATTCTTACACCACAAACTATAGTTACATGTAGTCTGTATGAAAGTTTAGTCCGAGTTTTGAAAAAAGTTTCAAACTCACTTCAAGAAATTATTAAGAAAGATGGATACTCAAATTTGTTTTTGATTGTGAAGGAGTTACGGAACTTGTTTTGTTGGGACGGAGAAAGTTTGTTGGAGAGTATCGGAGGCACGGAGGAGTGTTGTAGGATAATGTCTGCAGTATGTAGGTCAGCTACACCATCGGCACTAGTTACTGTTCTCTTAGACATTGCAAATGAAAAGGTAATTCTTGGTGTAAATCTGTTGTTTTTTTGTTGGTGGAAAAATATTTACAGACAAAGTAATTTTTGGTGTAAATTTGTTTTTGTTTTTTTTGTTTGAAAAATATTTCAATTTTACAGTATTTTAATATTATTTCTGCAGTGGGTCCTTCCGCCATTATTTTGACGCTGATTGCCGTCCATGATTGTCAGATTCATCAGAAAGAAACTTTGCAAGAGTATAGAGTAGGAAATCAAGTTTTGCATTTTGAATGTATACTACCTTCATGCTCTGCAAGGATAATTATTCAAAATAATGAATTCTGAAAGCAAACATTCATCTCTTTGCAGCACTGTACCAACAGACAGGCTAGTAGCACTAGTGCAGACTCTAGTTTAAACCAGTCTAGATTTAATAGAGGAGCCAGCAAGCTTCTAGATGACTTTGATGATGATTTTGATCTAGATTTTGAGGACCAGTCTAACAACAATAATGCAATGGAAGTAGATGATCTGGACTTTAATGATGGACCAGACAGTCAGGATTCTGATGATGTTTCTACAACAAATGAAGGTAGTTGTTTTGGCAAAGCTAATTTATAGTTTTCTTATTTTCAAAAATAAGGAGATTCATCTTTATCTGCAATTTCTTTATGTTTACATTAGTTATGACATGATGTACATTTTTTCATGTTTTTGTATAAAGTGCTTATTATGTGCAAAAATGACCAGTAATGTGTGAGATAAAATTCAAGGATAATTCATTTCAAAGTTGCCGCCTATTAGTTTTAATATACTGCTTTAAAATAAATGTTGTTTTGTTTTTGTTTTTTTTTTTCTTTTTCATAAGATATATTAGTAGTCATTTAGGATTAAGTTTCAACTCTCTTTCACACCAGTTTCTGAAAGAAATGTAGGCAGAAGAAAACAATACAACTGTTGTAGAATTAAAATAAATTTGCATGTGCTTAGGATATGATAATAGAAACAAATTTCACTTATTACTCCTATATTGACGTCCCAAGAATTTTCCCAAAATGATTTAAAAAAAAATACTTACATTGTAGGATCTTTTGCATAAAAAATTGGCAACAATAATGTATCGTGTGTCTGTATTATTACAGTATGTCAGAGTTTATGTTCGCCTAGCTTGTTAACAGAGAATCAGCTGTTACGACTTGAGGCGATAAAGACGTTATGCGAGTGGGGGAGATGTGATGTAAAAATTCCAGTTAAACTGAAGAGTGAAATAGATGTGAAATACGTAAAGTCAAAGATTGTCACTTTGTTAGAAGAGGATGTGTTCGACCCATGCAGAGCTGTTGATGTACAAATGGTAATGACTTTATCTAGATTTCAGATATTGTAGAATGCTGTTAGTTGCCAAGCATAGCCAAATAAGATTTGTTGATCTAATTGTTATTGTTTTGCCTTTCCACTCTGAAGTTTATGCTAAAGAAACCAATAAATAAGTATGAAACATCCTGGAATGGACTTTAGTCCTACAAATTTCGTTTGAAAAAATTTGGTTGGATCATTTTCACTTAAGTGACACTTTAGCAAAACAAATATCATAGTAAGATACTTGTTTGTAAGTGTATGAATGAAACTTTATCAAACTAGGTATATAGTTATTCTGCATAAGCCTTTTTAAGATTGTTCAAATGATTTATACCCTCTATCTTCTTAAAAGTTCTTGTCTTAAGTTTGAATCTTGCCGTGTTTTTTTGGATTTCAACTGTAAACATTAAAAAGAACTTAGACCTGCACCCATACAGATGAGCTTACAAATTAAAAAAAATAGTTAACTTTACAAAAATTGATAAAAAGTTTAATGTATAAATGATCACATTCAATTTTACACTTTACATGTCAGACCAGCCTTTTTTTCCCATAACTTTATATTCTGGATATTAATATATTTTGAACTAGATGTAACAAATGTGGATAACCATAACTCTATTTTGCCTGGTTTTTAGCTCACCTGTCACAAAGTGACAGGAGGGGGGTTTTGTGATCGCTTTTCGTCCGGCGTCCGTCCGTCCGGCGTCCGGCGTCAGTCCGTAAACTTTTGCTTTAAATGACATCTCTTCATAAACCACTGAGCCAATTTCATCCAAACTTCACAGGAATATTCCATTGGTGGTCACCTTTAAAAATTGTTCAAAGAATTTAATTCCATACAGAACTCTGGTTGCCATGGCAACCGAAAGAAAAATCTTTAAATATCTTCTTTTAAACAACCCTAAGAGCTAGACCTTAGATATTTGGCATGAAACATCTTCTAATGAGTGTCTACCAATTTTGTTCAAATAAAAGCCCTGGGGTCAAAATTGGCCCCGCCCCAGGGGGTCATTGATTTTCCCTATATGCATATAGTAAAAACTTAAAAAATCTTCTTTTAAAGAACCCAAAGAGCTAGAGCTAAGATATTTGGCATGAAGCATCTTCTAGTGAGTGTCTACCAAGTTTGTTCAAATAAAAGCCCTGGGGTCAAAATTGGCCCCGCCCCGGGGGTCATTGATTTTCCCTATATGCATATAGTAAAAACTTAAAAATCTTCTTTTAAAGAACCGTAAGAGCTAGAGCTTAGATATTAAGCATGAAACATCTTCTAGTGAATGTCTACCAAGTATGTTCAAATAAAAGCCCTGGGGTCAAAATTGGCCCCGCCCCAGGGGGTCATTGATTTTCCCTATATGCATATAGTAAAAACTTAAAAATTCTTCTTTTAAAGAACCCAAAGAGCTAGAGCTAAGATATTAAGCAAGAAACATCTTCTAGTGAGTGTCTACCAAGTTTGTTCAAATTAAAGCCCTGTGGTCAAAATTGGCCCCACCCCAGGGGGTCATTGATTTTCCCTATATGCATATAGTAAAACTTAAAAAATCTTCTTTTAAAGAACCATAAGAGCTAGAGCTTAGATATTTGGCATGAAACATCTTCTAGTGAATGTCTACCAAGTTTGTTCAAATAAAAGCCCTGGGGTCAAAATTGACCCCGCCCCAGGGGGTCATAGATTTCCCTATATGCATATAGTAAAAACTTAAAAAATCTTCTTTTAAAGAACTCAAAGAGCTAGAGTTTAGATATTAAGCATGAAACATCTTTAAGTAATAAATATCTACAAAGTTTGTTCAAATAAAAGCCCGGGGGTCAAAACTGGCCCTGCCCCAGGGGTGTCATTGTTTTTAACTATATGTGTATAGTAAAAACTTTAAAAATCTTCTTTTAAAAAACCCAATGAGCTAGAACTTAGATGTTTAGCATGAAACATCTTCTTATGGGTGTCTACCAAGTCTGTTCAAATAAACAAATAAAAGCCCTTGGGTAAAAATTGGCCCGGGGGTGGGGGGGGGGGGGGGGGGGGGGGGGGGGGGGGGCTATATACAGGTGAGCGACCTCAGGGCCATCATGGCCCTCTTGTTGAATTATCTCCCCTTATAGAAAAATCTTGTCCTGGGCATAACTCTAAAACTATAAGAGATATCAATATGAAACTTTGTAGGTTAATAGATCTAAATGGATAGATGTGCAGTGCATAAGAACAATAATTCTTTTTGTCCTAATTTTGGAGTTACTGCCCTTTGTTAATTTTGACACTTTGAACTTTGTCCGGAACATAACTCTTAAACTATAAGAGATATCAAGATGAAACATTGTAGGTAGATAGATCTCATTGACTAGAGGTGCAGTGCAAAAGAACCATAACTCTGTTAAGCCTCATTTTTGAATTATTTCCCCTTTTAGAAAAATCTTGTCCAGGACATAGCTGTAAAACTATAAGAGATATCAACATGAAACTTTGTAGGTAGATATATCTCAATGGGTAGATGTGCAGTGCACAAGAATCATTACTCTGCCTTGCCTAATTCTGATTCTGGAGTTATTGCCCTTTGTTTATTTTTACTTTTTGAAGTTGTCCGGGACATAACTCGGAAATCATAAGAGATATCATCAAGAAACTTTGTAGGTTGATAGATCACATTGATTAGAAGTGCAGTGCAAAGAACAGTAACTCTGCCTTGCCTAATTTTAGAATTATTGCACTTTGAACTTTTTCCAGGGACATAACTCTGAAACTACAAGAGGTGTACTTTCTTGTGTCCAAAACTTATTCGGGGAGCATCACCCGGCTCAAACCGGGCTCTTGTTGAAATTACTCTGGGATAAAGTTGAAGATTACAACCCATAGTCTCATTGATTTCAAACCACTTGGTCCACATGGTGGGCTCTTGTTGAAATTACTCTGGGATAAAGTTGAAGATTACAACCCATAGTCTCATTGATTTCAAACCACTTGGTCCACATGGTGGTGAGTTTAAATCTCACCGAGGTCTTTGGAATTCTTTCATGGGAGGAAGCTTTTCAGCTAAGCTAAGCTTACAGAATGTGTTTGTTCTACTCAGACGCATACTCGTTCCTGAACAAAAACGGACCGAGGCGCACATTTGGTCTTCTTTCACCAGCTTGAAAGTCATCTGATATTATAGGTGTGTTAGTGTGTCTTAAAATGAAAATAAATCAGATAGACAAACTAAAATAAAAACCCCAATGAATTGGTTAATATTGACTTATTTTGGCTATTATTGTCACAAACCAGAAGCTGCTTTTATTCATATACCTGTAATTTATTGGTAACAAGTTAAAAGTAAGGACAGGTTCCCAGTGATAGCTCTCAATGTTTCAAGGATTTAACCCCCACATCCCCACTCTTATTGTCCCCAGCCATGCCATTTTTGCAGCTCATTTTAAGTACTTGCAATTCTTCATAGAAAAGTGTAAATTGGTGTAGATAGCGTTCTTAAGTGAGTCACTAGTGCTAACAGTAGGGATACTAAGGAACTTAGTAAATGTGACTTTTCCCATCTAATCCTAGAGTACATACAAAGTTATGCAGTTACAAAGTAACATGGTAAATACATCAATTATAACTATTGTGAGTGGAAGTGTTTTGTACCTTGGGCTAACAAGGGAAAACCCTACCTTTTCTAAGTTACTAAAAACTTCTGTTTTATTTTGATCACCTGTGTCTTTGTTGTTATAGATTGTAAATTTTTATGTTATCAATGTTTGTTTATATACATATATTTATATAATATCACTTTATCTATAGTCTGATTCATTACTGACCTGTCAATTATGAATACATTATGGCACTCATTTAAATATTCGGTTCTGCCCGTGTAACTTAGGGGAATTAAATGTGGAATTTGTTATCACATCCTCAATAGCGTAGTGGGTCAAGTTGTTTGTTTAATATAAGTCTGTGGTGTGAGTACTACTGTTGACCTCTCTCTTATTTTTATATGCCCAAAAGAGTTTTGGGCACATTATGTTATACCCCCTGGCGTCCGTCCGTCTGTCCATCCGTTAACAATTTGGTTTCCGGAGCATAATCTAAGTTCCATTCGGCCCACAATATTCATACTTCAAAGGATGATTGTCCATACTGGGTAGAAGACCCCTATTGATTTTGGGGTCACAAGGTCAAAGGTCATTATTACCTTAAAACTGCAAACAGTTGCCGGAGCGTAACTTAAGATCCATTTAGCCCACAATATTCAAACTTCAGAGTATGATTGTCCATATTGGGTTGAAGACCCCTGTAGATTTTGGGGTCACAAGGTCAAGGTCACTATTACCTTAAAACTGAAAACAGTTTCTGTAGCATTACTCGAAGTTCAATTTTGCCCACAATATTCAAACTTCATAGGATGATTGTCCATATTGGGTAGAAGACCCATATTGATTTTGGGGTCACAAGGTCAAAGGTCACTTAACTTAAAAACTGAAAATTGTTTCTTGAGCATAACTTAAGTTCCATTTTGCCCACAATATTAAAACTTCCTAGGAGTTTTGTCCATATAAGGTAGAAGACCCCTGTTGTTTTTGGGGTCACAAGGTCAAAGGTCACTATTACCTTAACAGGAGCATAATTAAAGTTTTATTTGGCCCACAATATTCAAACTTCATAGGATGATTGTCCATATTAGGTAGAAGCCCCTATTGATTTTGGGGTTACAAGGTGAAAGGTCAAGGTCACTATTAACTTAAAACTGCAAACAGTTTCCGGAGCATAACTTAAGTTCCATTTGGCCCACAATATTCAAACTTCATATGATGATTGTCCATACTGGGTAGAAGACTCATATTGATACTTTATTAAATTCCCATGTCTTACAAATGCTTCATCCTTACTAAAAAAAAACACTTTCGGGCATATAATGTTCCGCCTAGTGGTTCCTTTGTTGCAGTATATGTTAATGGAGAATGTTTGCAAAAATGTAGACATGGATATGAACCAAGACCACTGTTTTGTCTTGTTTGTATTGTATTTTACAAATTGAAATAACGTTTATCAACTTAAATAAGATTGTAATTTAGATTATTTAAAAAAAGCATACACTTTATTATAATAAGTGGAAAAGATATTTAAACAAAAAGAACAATATAAATACAATCATAACTTCTATAATGTTGAAAATATAGATAAGGAAAAAAAAATCATGCCTGGTTGGGCATGTAGTAATTATACAAACTGATAGTTTACCCTTTTGTGCTATAGAGCTCAGTACAATTATTTCATACACAAAATAAGATTAAAACGAACCTTAACAAAAATTTATCAAATATTTCTTTATTAATGTGCGCTGACTGTGTAACTCAATTGACAGGTTAATAAAATCAAACAATACTATAAAATAAGCCTTTTGTTATGAGAAGTAAAGTTGAAATTATTTAATTTTAACTGAAGATATCATTGATCAGGAAAGTCTTTCCTTGTTTCTCAGGTCAGCAATTATGGGTCCTCTTGCCTAAAATGAAAAGTTTTAAATATACTTGTCATCAAATACACTGCCAGTGCTAAAATATTTTGTAAGAGATATTATTGTAACGTACTTTCGCCGCAGTGTCAGGATAGCTGTTTCAAAAATACGCCACAAGTTCTACTGTATAAACATATATGCTAACTTAGCATCAGTTATATACAGCACCCGGTTTCAATGTTATATTAGTAGACTATTTTCTTTAGGATTTCCGGAATAAATAATACAACGCTTTCATCAAGTTTCAATTCTTGGGTTTAATAGTGTATACATCAGTTTTGTATACATAAACTGCATATATATACTAACATTTAATATATCTTATCATCAATATACAGAAATAAGTTTCGGCATCATTTCATAAGGCGCTGTGTTAAGTGATTTTATGATTTCCTAAAATATAAGTCAACAACGCTTTTAGCATTGAGTTTGGATTCTTTGGTCTAATATTTGTTTAATCAGTTTTGAATTATCGCGCCTAAGCAACTTTAGTGGGCGTTGTTGTTCCAAAATGAGGACTGTCGCTCTATTTATAACCTTTGAGCCGTTTAGGAATTTAGGAAAGGATTTACGACCAATCAGATTGCACTTAAGATTTATCTAAGCCAATCAGAATCGGTTAGGAATTCCCATCCTAAAATGAGTAAACATCTCAACAGATCATAATTACAAAATACAAAGTAAACATATAAAGTTGTAAGTAATCATTATGTTGAGAAATAACACTTACGCTATTAAAAACATCTCAATTGAATACTTATGGTAATTTAGCAGGATTATTACAATTTAAAGAGAATTAGGGTGATTCTACAACCCAACTTTACTACGCGAATGACCGAACAAATAGTGCGGTCTTGTTTTACAAAAATAAATTATTACAGTAAATCTCTTTAACAATTTGAGAAGCAAACATTATTATCACATAATACAAAATACATGTTACACAATAAAGTCAAATATGCTTCATTTCTAAACAAACTACAGATATCGGTACTCGTGTACCTAAAACAAAGATGGCAGCCTCCATGGACATTTTGGGAAAGTTTTAGGAATTATTATTTTGACAAAAATAAATTGATTAGAGCATGTTTCATGAACAATTACTGATTATTATAAACATCAAAACATAATGGATACTACAAAAATGTGGAGTAACAGACATGTTAATCCAGGAATTAAGAAATAATTCTGCTTCCTAAAATGTCAACAATCTTACATGAAATTCGGAGAAAGGTAACATTCAATTTTAGGAACGTTTATAAAAATAGAATATTTCAGAAACAATAACAAGCTTACATGTCTTACATTATATAGTAGGTACTAGTGGCCTTTGATAGTACCACTTTTGGTCCGCTACATAAGAATCAGATTGTAAAAATAGGGTCAAAATTATTCAGTAACTCACTGTTGTTATTAGCTCACCAGAGCCGAAAGGCTCAGGGTGAGCTATTAGTATCAAAGGGGGATACTCCGGCGTCCGTCTCCGTCGTCATTCGTCAACGATCGTCTTCTTCTGTGAAACTACTGGGCAGATTTACTTCAAATTTAGTCTGTAGCATCCTTTTGCATAAGGCATTGTCTGGAAGACCTCTACTAAGATTGTTCAAATTATAGCCCTGGGGTCAAAATCAGCCCTGCCCCGGGGGTCATTGATTTTCACTATATTTGTATAGTAAAAACATAAAAAATCTTCTTGAGCTTAGATATTTAAGCATGAAACATCTACATATAGTAAAAACTTAAAATACCTTCTTGTAAAGACCCAAAAGGTCTAGAGCTTAGATATTTTGCATAAGGCATTGTCTGGTAACCTCTACCCAGATTGTTCAAATTATAGCCCTATGATAGAGGTTAGATATTTTGCATGAAACATTGTGTAGTGAACCTCTAGCAAGATTGTTCAAATTACAGCCCTGGGGTCAAAATTGCCCCCGCCCCGGGGGTCTTTGATTTTCAATATATACATAAAGTAAAAAATCAAAAAATCTTGTCTGAAGGTACAAGGCTAAGTAGAGCTTTAATATTGTTAAATGATATCATCTATAGGTACTCTACCAAAGTTGTTCAAATTTTGCCTCTAGTGTCAAAATTAGCCCTGCCCCAGTGACCATAGGTTTTTCTTATGTATATAGTAAAAAATTAAAAAATCATTTTTTCTATATTTACAAAGGCTAGAGTTAAGATATTAATGATATCATCTATAGGTACTCTACCAAAGTTGTTCAAATTTTGCCTCTAGTGTCAAAATTAGCCCTGCCCCAGTGACCATAGGTTTTTCTTATGTATATAGTAAAAAATTAAAAAATCATTTTTTCTATATTTACAAAGGCTAGAGTTAAGATATTTTGCATGAAACAGCCCCGGGGCTCATTGTTTTTCATTATGTATATTAGTAAAAAAAAAAAATATTTTTGTCTGAAGGTACAAGGCATAGAGCTTTGATGTTTGCTTTATAAAATCATCTATAGGTCCTCTACCAAAGTTGTTCAAATTTTTCCCCTGGTGTCAAAATTGGCCCTGCCTGGGGGCAGTGATTCTCATTATGTACGTATAGTAAAAACAGAAAATAAAACAAATGTTTTCTGAATGGGAGAAAGCTACAGCTTAGATATTTGTCAAGATTGGTTTTAATTTAACCCTTGGGTCAAAATTTTGCATTGCCCAAGGGGACAGTGACCTACTTTCTTGTCCTTTGATGTACAGCAATGAAATTTTGACCATGTGCACAGTTTTAGTTGTAAAATTGAACTTTGATATCAGGTGACCTAGATTTTGATGATGTGACCTACTTTCTTGTCCTTTGATGTACAGCTTTGAAATTTGAACCATGTGCACAGATTAAGATGTAAAGTGAACTTTGATATCAGCTGACCTAGATTTTGACAAAGTGTCTTACTGTGTTGTCCTTTGATGTAGTCATGAAATTTAGGCTGTTTGAAATATAACCTTCACCACCAAATTCACTAGACTCAAGTGCATTGATATATTCCTACTCTGATCTTTTATTGGATTAACAATAGATTTAACCACTAATCTGATAATAAGAATTAGATAGGTCAGGGATCTATGCATTATGACAATCTAAAATTGTATAAAAACAAAAAAAATCTGTTCCTACGTAGTGTTGTATTAATGCGGTGGCATAGCATTTTTCTCAAATGCAATCTTGTTTATTTTAATCACTCTGTACAATCAAATAGGTAGAAATACTGTTCAAAGCTTCAGCAGCTGTACTAGTATATACATCTCGGAATATAAATAATTGACAGACAGTAAGTATTTACCTAGTTTTAACATATCCAAACTGTGTTCAAGTAAAGCAATGATATGGATTCATAGTCAACATCTAATGAAGCCTGCTAAATGTTGACGTTTAAGTATTGTATCCCAAAAAGATTTATTTTCATGAGAAAATGCAAGTTTTTGTGACTTTAAAAAAAAAGAATTGTCGCAACTCATCGGAAAGTGGTTATTTTCAAACAAAATTCACGTAAAGTAAAGCTTGCACCAGACCAGAAATTTGTTATTATTATATTGGATATTATCATCCTTTTTTAAAAATTTTTTTACTTAAGTATTGTCTTATGTTATATGTAATATAACTGAGTCTTTCATGGTGTAAAATAACTACATTTGAAAATATAAGGAAACTTATCACCTGTTCCTTGTTGACTACAAAGTGAGTCCTATTTTCTTTTTAACTAACAAAATAATTACCTTTCTGTATTAAAAGGAAGGTGTCGAAACATCTAAACTTAAAGAATATAAAAGATCTTTTTCACATAGCAGTTTCTACCTCCCTTGGCTGCAATTTTGTAAGTCATTTACAATATATCATGTGCTAAATATAAGATATAGAATCTCTCATAATTCTATCATCTTCATGCTGATTAACGGCTGAAAAAAGTTATGATGAATATAATATTAATTTGAATAGAAAGCTAAAAATTTAATGTTTTTGAGAAATATACACAATCTTATATTCTATAACATGTGTTTTAACATAAAAAGTTTGACATTATTAACACTCAACACTGGAATATCAAAAGACATAAGTATAAGCTATTTGTTTATAGAATCATATAGCTTTTTATTCTGGAAAAATATGTGAGGTTGAAGTTCAAGGTTATAGTTCTAGAACATCAGGAGGGGGAGGTGCAGGACGATTTCTTCTAGGGACATAGAGGACATTCCCTTGTGCTATGATTTTATCCATTCTTGATATCTGTGTCTCATTATTGTCAGAACTACTACATCTGTAAGGAGGTGTACCATGAGGTGCATGAGGTCCATCATCTGGTGATGATAATCGTCTCCTATGTGTTGCCGGAGGTCTTTGAAATAAATGTGCAGGAGGTGCAGGACAATTTCTTCTAGGGACATAGAGGACATTCCCTTGTGCTATGATTTTATCCATTCTTGATATCTGTGTCTCATTATTGTCAGAACTACTACATCTGTAAGGAGGTGTACCATGAGGTGCATGATGTCCATCATCTGATGATGATGATTCTTCCCCACATGATGTTGGATCAGGTCTTGGAGGTGTTGAAGGTCTTGAAGGTCTAGGAGGTGTTGAATGTCTTGAAGGTCGAGATCGAGGTGATGGTGCAGGTGGAGATCCATATTCATCACTGTCATATTCTCTTGTTTTTTTAGATCTAGATTGTCTTAAGTCCATGATTGTTATTTTGCGAGATATTGGTGCTTCAGTCTCAACAGTCTTGATCTTTGTTTAATCTTTGTTGTCTGTATCAGATTCATCAAGTACTTGTGCAGACTCTTTGATTTGGCATATTTTGCCTTTGTTTTTATACTTAGTTTGGAATCCTACCTCACTATTTTGTATTTCACTATTTTGTATAAACTTTCTGGAAGAGTCTTTTATCTCAGATGTTTGTTCTGTAAACTTTCGTTTGTTGTCCATGCTTGTTTCTTACTGAATTTTCCATCTTTTTGTCTTTTGAACGTTTTGGTTTTGAGTTCATAAATCCCATTTTCCAATATGCTTGTTATCTAAACTTTGTTAAACATAGATACCAACAGGTTTTATTAATAACAAAGTAAGGCAAAACAAACTAAGGCAAAGGTAGGAAATATGCCTTATTTTTAGCAAATTATCATTGTTTTCTGTCCACATAAATAGGAAGTTGGTTATTTTTAAACACTTTAATTCCCATGAATAAAATTCTGATTTTTGTCACCCATGAGCTTGTCTTAGATATATCAAGTTAGTAATTTATCATTAAATCCAATATATCTTCATAAAATTGTTTAGTATTTTCTGAATACATTTACAAGGTTGTTCCTTAATTTCCAAAGTTTACAAATGAAATAGTTTGTTTGATTGTTTGATCACCTTTATATTTTTTTTTCTATCGATTTTTTAAATCATTATTTCTTTTTATAATATAGCGCTATCTATTTCTAATGGTCTTGTTACCATTGATCAATGTTTTGAAACTTTACACTGATAACTTCCTGGTCACATATTGTCAATGTTGGTATTAAATAATTAAATGTAATTTTATAAATTTGAAATTATACTTCATATAGTAGGTTTAGTTTTACTTACTCTAAAGAGTGATAGACTTATTTCGCAAACCTTGTAACATTTAAAACAATGCACTCCAGTTGTCTCTTGGGTCAAAATGAGGGCTATTAAGTTTATTAATACTTGAATAGGAAAACACATTAAAGACTTAGTTTGTGAAATTTCAATACCAAGAGCTTGTAACAATGCTTAGATCTCTACCTAAGTTATATCAGTCATGCCCTTGCCCACCTTTGGGGTCACTTAGTTAACATAGACTTGTATAGTATAAATGTCATAAAAATCTTCCTATCTAAAAATGCAATGCCCAGAACTTAGCATTACCTTGTGACAATTAAAGTTATATAAAATATGCCCATTGGGTCACTTATTTTATATAGGCTTAAAAAAGAAAATATATTTAAGTCTTCTTTTATGAAACAGAAATGCCCACAACTCAGATACGGATTACAGTTTTATTAATCATGCCCAATGGGGGTTGGGGGGGGGGGGGGGTCAAATTTGGTCCTCTGACCCAGAGGTTACAATAATTATGCAGACTTGTTTGGTGTAAAATATAATCAATGGAAGAACTTCTTCTCACAAATGCCCAGAGCTTAGATA
Source organism: Ruditapes philippinarum (assembly GCF_026571515.1). Classification (NCBI taxonomy): domain Eukaryota; kingdom Metazoa; phylum Mollusca; class Bivalvia; order Venerida; family Veneridae; genus Ruditapes; species Ruditapes philippinarum. The sequence continues at coordinate 102,379 of NW_026854855.1, read as the reverse complement.
TTTGGCATGATGCAACACCATTTGATCCTTTACAAAAGTTATAGAAATCATGTGACTTAGTTTATAATGACTTTTATCGTGAATTTAATACATTTAAGTTTTCTTTTGTGAAACCACAAGAGCTAATATATTTGGCATGTAGTACTCTACCTAAGATATATAAGTCATACAACTGTGATCACTTAGTTAACATTGCTTTAAATGTTATAGATGTCTTAAAAATCCTCTTGTCTGAAAGTACATTGCTTAGAGCTTAGATATTCACACTCCTAGTGAAACTTGAAATGATCTTACAGGACAATAGGTCCTGTGAAACCTAGTATTTTACAGGACCTTGGTGACAATTACAGGACCTAAAAATTTTGTAGAATTTTCCTGATTTATAATAATTATTAGTTTGTTTGGGACAAGGGCAAGTGCATACAAATTGTATTTTTGGAAGAGTTGATTTTTATTTAAAATTCTTATAAGTTTAAGATTGACACAACATAAGGTTGACTAAAACAATGCATGCACATAAAAGTTTATTATGTAACTCGTATCAAATATTTGAAACAATAAATAACAAAGTTACAAATGTTGTAAAATGAACTGAATGCTTGCAGGCAGACTAATGTTTTTTCTTATCTATTATCTTTATCATAGGTTTTGTGTAGCTTGTTTTGATTTAGTCACTGCAGCCAGGTGACGTTGTGCTGAAATAAGAAAAAACTAAAGACATCTTTTTAGTAAATCACTAGTATAATCCATCAATTGCAATATTTCCCCCCCCCCCCAAAAAAAAAGAAGAAAAAAGAATTCTTGACAGTGCAGTCCTAGTTAATATGAACTTAATAAGGTTTATGTTGATGTTGTTTTTTTTTTCCATTGAATTATAAGTTAACATGATTGTGTACAGTTGAGAAAATATATTGTCCTCTAATAATATCAAACTGCATCCGTTGCAAGTTAAAATACTTTGCTTAAGTTACATTTTATTCAAACATCACGATCATCAGTTAGCAAGTGTCGTCAATGAAATTTGAACTTCTTTCATTTACAACCATTTTTACAGAAATTCATTTAAAGAATAATCATCAGATATTTCACCTCTACGATTGTTTACAGAAGTTCATTTACCTATCATTTTCATTCGCCATGACCAACGGTCTGACGATGTTTCGCTTGGACTGTATTCAGCATGTATTATTACCTGACAAGGCACAGTTGTTAAACAAAGTTCATGATCTTGAAATCAATATAATATTAGTTATGCCCCGTTTTCCAACTTAGGTCATTTGTCAAAATTACCTATTCAGTATAATGATTTAAAAAGTATGGAAGTTTTCAACATAAATCTTGGGTCACTTGTTTGTCTTGGAAAGATCAGGGGCATTATTTTTAAAGCTATATATTTGAACATAATTATATTAGAGTTATGCCCCTTTTTGACTAAAATTGCCTATTATTAGTAGGGTGACTTTAAAACTATCAAAGCTATAGACTTGAAACTTGTAATACTTGATTATCATGACAAGGTACTAGGAGCCAAATGATTACTCACAATAATGCCTTACTGGGATTCAGAGATGATTTTTCGCCTCTTGATTTGACAGGGCCTGGTCTTTGTATTCAATTTATTGTCACTTTTCTTAAGAAAATATCGGGGCGTCCGTGGCCGAGTGGTTAAGGTGGTTGACTTCAAATCACTTGCCCCTCACCGCTGTGGGTTTGAATCCCGACAGGGACTTTGAATTCTTTCATGTGAGGAAGCTATCTAGCTAGCTTACGGAACGTCGGTGGTTCTACTCAGGTAAATAGTTAAGAGTTTCCCTTTTCGACTAAAAGTTATTCACAAAGTTTTTTTCCACTAATTTGCCACCCAGAGTTTCACTTTTCCACTACGGCCACTCATTTTCCACCTTCAAAATAAACTATGTTTCATTTTTCACCAATTTCCACCCTTTTGCCACCATGAAAAAAGTCTTATGTTCAAATTTCCACTCAATGCCACCCAAATGCAACCAAAGGATAGTGGCATTTGGTGGTAATTTTGGAAAATGAGTGGAATTTAGTCATTTTCCAGTTAATGCCACCTTTTTTACACTTAATGCCATCATTTTCATTTGAAATAGCTGGCAAATAGTGGCAAATCTAGGGACGGGATATTCTGAGCATTTGTTTACAAATACATGAACGGAACCAGAGTTCTGCACTACAGACATGGAAAATAAGGTAAAAACGAATAGGAAGACAGATCACCAATCGCCTATTTCCTACAGCTAAAGCAAGTGGAACGAGACCTGAAGTTTGCTTTTAGCAAGAAATTAATTAATGTATGTCATCCAAACATTCAACAGAGACTAACAACCACATGATTTAAGTCTGTAATTGACGATTTATTGCTAAAGTTGCACCGTTTTTGAGAAAGGCATTTAAGATAGACTTAACACGGTTTTTGACGTTTTAAGTGCCCCGCGATACGAATAGTTGCAATGGTATTTTTGGCATATTTTTGTTGTTTGTTGATATTTTTCTATGTCAATTTGTGAAAATGTTTTTTGTCCCCCGCCTTTTCGAAGAAAAAAGGGGGATATAGAAATAGTCTCCGTTCGTCTGTCTGTCCGAGCAAACATTTTTGGTTTAGGGGCTATATAACAGTAAAGAGAACAAAAGAGAACAATAGGTTCATTCCATGATCAAAGGGTTTAGGGGCTAGTAGCCCTTAAGAAAAAAAAGAAAATAACAAAGAAAATAGCCCCTAAAGCCAAAATGTTGGAACTTCCGTCTGTCTGTCCGTCCGTCCGTCCATCTGTCTGTACAAACCAGAGCTACATTATGGGGTTTGGTCTATTGTTCTCATAACAATAGATGTTTTTGATGTCATTCATTCAGTTTCTCTTGTGGGGTTATTTTCTGCATTGTGGGGTTAAAAAGAACAAAAGAAATAACAAAAGAAAACCCCATAATGTAGCTCTGGTAAGAAATCTGTCACACTTTCGTGGGTATATGTCGTGTCCGGTCCATAACTTTCTTATCTTTGAAGGGATTTTTGTAAATACTTGCCACAATTGTTCACAATAATGAGACGATGTGTCATGCGCAACAACCGGTCACCTACCTCTAAGGTCAAGGTCACACTTGGAGGTCAAAGATTAACATAGTCTGTTAATATTAGGGTGTATTTTGTGTCCAGTCCATAACTTTTTCATAGATGGAAAGATTTTGTAAATACTTGCCACAAATAGTCATTATAATAAGACAATGTGTCATGCACAACCCCTGCATCCCTACCTCCAAGTTCAAGGTCCTTTTAGAGGTCAAAAAATAACATCGTCTGTTTTAGGGTATATTTTTTGTCCGATCAAGAACTTCTTTGGGATTTTAAATAACTAGGCACAAATAGTCCCAATAAGAAGATGATATGTCAAGTACAACACCTGCACCCCTTTCTCCAAGGTCAAGGTCACACTTAGAGGTCAAAGGTTAACTCCCTACCTCCAAGGTCAAGGTCACACTTACAGGTCAAAGATTTACATAGTCTGTTATAAGTATATTTTGTGTCTGATCTATAACTTCTTCATAATTCAAGGGATTTTGAAAATACATGGCACATTATAATAGTTACAATAATAAGACGATATTTGATGCATAACTTCTGCACCCCTACCTCAAAGGTCAAGGTCACACTAAGAGGTCAAAGCTTTACATGATAAATTTTTAAATTCGATGTTTCATTTTATTTTTTTAATAAATTTATTGTTGTATTTGCAGATCTAGCATTGATCATAAGTTTGGACTGAAAGTCCTGATATCCATATCTCAATCTTTTGAAATAGCACAATTTTATGCTTCGTATAAAAATTCCCCCAGGCAGGGGACGTTGGTAACTCTGTTACAAATTCTTGTATTATATGGGTTTATAACATATTAAAATTCAAATTTAAATTCACAAAGTGACAGGGTGAGCTTTTGTGATCGCTTTTTGTCTGTCAGTTGTCCGGCAGTCCGTCCGTAAACTTTTACTTTAAATGACATCTCCTCATAAACCACTAAGCTAATTTCATCCAAACTTCACAGGAATGTTCCTTTGGTGGTCACCTTTAAAAAAAATTTTCAAAGAATTTAATTCCATGCAGAACTCTGGTTGCCATGGCAACCAAAAGAAAAAGCTTTAAATATCTTCTTTTAAAAAAACCCAAAGAGCTAGAGCTTTAATATTTGGCATGAAATATCTTCTAATGAGTGTCTACCAAGTTTGGTCAAATATGTCTACCAAGTTTGGTCAAATAAAAGCCCTGGGGTCAAAATTGGCCCCGCCCCAGGGGGTCATTGATTTTCCCTATATGCATATAGTAAAACCTTAAAAAAATCCTCTTTGAAAAAACCCAAATAGCGAGAGTTTAGATATTAAGCATGAAACATCTTCTAGTGAGTGTCTACCAAGTTTGTTCAAACAAAAGCCCTGGGTTCAAAATTGGCCCCCCCAGGGGGTCATTGATTTTCCTTATATGCATATAGTAAAAACTTATAAAATCTTCTTTTAAAGAACTCAAAGAGCTAGAGCTAAGATATTTAGCATGAAACATGTTCTAATGGGTGTCTACCAAGTTTGTTCAAATAAAAACCCTGGGGTCAAAATTGGCCCTGCCCCGGGGGTCATTGATTTTCCTTATATGTGTATAGTAAAAACTTAAAAAATCTTCTTTGAACAAACCCAAATAGCTAGAGTTTAGATATTAAGCATGTAACATCTTCTAGTGAGTGTCTACAAAGTTTGTTCAAATAAAAGCCCTGGGGTCAAAATTGGTCCGGCCCCAGGGGTGTCATTGTTTTTTACTATATGTGTATTATAAGTTAAAACTTGTTTGTTTGTTTGTTTAATTTTACGCCTTTCTCAACAGTATTTCAGTCATATAGGCGGGTAGTTTCCTAACCATCGTTCCTGGAGAGTTACACCAGTACTAGACTACCTTCCTCCGCGCTAAACTACCAAAGCATCTCCCGGGGATCGAACCCATGCCAGAGAGGTAACTGGATTAGAAGTCATCGACTCTAACCCCTCGACCACGGAGGCGAAGTTAAAACTTAAAAAATCTTTTAAAAAACCCAATGAGCTAGAGCTTAGATGTTTAGCATGAAACATCTTCTTATGGGTGTCTACCAAGTTTGTTCAAATAAAAGCCCTTGGGTTAAAATTGGCCCTGCAGGGTGGGGGGGGGGAAGGGAGAGGAAGGTGGGAGGTCATTGTTTTTCCTTATATGTGTGTAGTAAAAACTTAACATCATGAAACATCTTCTAATGGGTATCTTCGAAGTTTGTTCAAATAAAAGCCCTGGGGTTTAAACTGGCACAGCTCCAGGGGGCCTTGGGACCTCAGGGCCATCATGGCCCTCTTGTTTAGCTTTTAAACAATCTTGTCACAGAATGATGGGACAACTAGATAGTGCGCTTAAAGTAAAAAATAGCCTTGGGTTTGAACTTCACGCATTCTTTTACTTTGGGACCATACGCCAATTTTCATGGAATGACACTTGTGTCACATTGAAGGTTCCACGATAACCGCGGTATGAACTTATCTGCGGATGTTTCTAAATTCCAAATTTCACCATTTTCGTGTTTAAATGTTGAATTCTGCTTAAGCCGGTGCTAGGGGGCGTGGACGGTAACTTGCACTTTCCATTACCGTCCATGAACAGGCTCAATCAAACCGAGCCTGCAACATTTACAATTTTGTCGTGTTGGGCTGTCTTTAGGGATTCTGTTTTTCACTATTTATATATGAGCAAAATATCAAAATCTTTCTGATTTAAGCATGTGGAACTTGTGTTTCCATATGGTTGTTAGTAAGTCTTTAGTACATGTAAATTATCTCCTTAGGGTAAAAAAATGGCTGATCGCTTTTTGTCCGATAGAATTCAAGAAAAAGACTTAAAAATTCCCACTTTTAATAAAATGTTCAGACTTTGGATATATACTTTGTAGCATTGTGCAATTGATTGTTTTGAAAATTGGTGCCTTCAGATTAAAAAGAAGGGACATCCTTGGCTGGCTGGTTATGGTCATTGTGCCCCTCAAACAGAAAAAATAATGCATGGAGAGACACTTGGTGTTGTCCTCTTTTAGTGAGCTGGAAAATTAGATACAGTAGAACCCCAATGATTAAGACTGCATGTGGTTCTGGGGAAAAAAATGGTCTTTAAATTGTGGGGTTGTCATAATTTCCAATTGTCTCATACAGAAGTGTTGGCTATATTGGACATTTTTTATGCATTATGTAAGCACAAAGTGATTTATAATGAATTTTGAATTAAAAAGTTTGGAGCATTCAGACACAAATACATAATGGGACATTTACTTTTACTTAATGATAAGATTAAGTATTTTGTTTATTAATTATAACTTCACAATGATTGACTTTTTGATTGAAGAAAAGAAATTTGGTGTTGACACTTTATTGATATAGTTTGATTTATATATTGTAATGATAATGAAATATCACCAGTAAAGCATTTTAAAAAACTGTTCACAAAAATATTCAATTGAAAGTAAGCAGAATTTACAAACAACAAAACAATGGAGAAACTTAAGTTCAATATTTAGATAACTTTAAAAATCAATAAAGATATTGGAGCAATAAATTTTCTTGTTAGCAATAATCCTTTATAAGGCAGGTCTCTACTGTATATATGACCTTTACATTGTGGGTGTGACATAAAACCAAACCAGTCAACTAGAGCGTAAATGTGAGCTATTGATTCCACTAAAGTTTAATCTTCAATATTTACTGTGGTGAGTGATTAACACCAAAATGTACTCTTGATGAATTTTGGTTTTGATCATTCGTATTAATGATAGACTCTCTTTTTTAAGGGAATTTTAAAATTGTTTTAAATGTTGTAAATAGTGCTATCATGTTACTTCAAAAATGCATCATAACAAAGACAGCAGGAAGTTAATATATTTATATTTTTACATTCCTATGTGGGTTGAGCGCATTTACTCCTCCAACATTTCATTATTTCATTAGAAAGTGTAACAAAGTATTTCCAAGAAAGGGATTAGAGCAAATATTATTTGGGATTTGATATTATAGCCCTTTGAAATTTCTTTTTAAGTATTATGTAACATAATATATAGAAAAAACATCCGTTATTGCTTTAACAAATATAGCAAGATTAAAGATCCTGTAACACAGTTTTAAATATAATGCTCAAATATCAATATTGTAAGTTACAAAAAGCATTTTATACGCCCGTTTAGAAACGGGTATTATAATAGTTTCCCCCCTGGCAGGCAGGCAGGTGGGTGGGCAGCGTCCAATGTTTTTTCCAGAACTTATCTCCTACACCCACGGAGGTATTTTAATGAAACTTCATAGAAATGTCAACCAGGATGAGAAACTGGGCCACGTGCTTGAACCAGGGCTCTGTGTCAAAGGTCAAGGTCACCATAAGAGGTCATTGAAAAACCCTTGTCGGAGCAAAACTTCTACATACTTAGAGGGATTTCAATATAACTTGGCAGAAATGTTCACTATTGTGAGGCGCAGTGTTGCCTGAAAAATTAAGGTCCCTGCCACCAAGGTCAAGGTCACACATAGGGGTCAAAGCTCAGATAAAAATATGAAAATGTGTATTGGGACGATTTAGTCATCATTTATTGAGGTATTGAAACACAAATGGTCATTATCATGACTATTGGAGTGAAACATGTAATTTAGATTAATATGTGCAAGGTGAAGGTCACTTACGATGATTGCCAAAGTCACTAAAGATGATAAAATATAGAGATTTTGTCCAGAGCATATCTCTTACACATATGGAGGGATTCTAATAAAACTTCATAAAAATTTCACCACTATGAGAAGCCGTGTTGCGCGTGGTCATTATTATGACTATTGGTGTGAAACATGTAATTTAGAATAATATATGCAAGGTCAAGGTCGCTAAAGATGATTGTCAAGGTCACTAAAGATGGTAAAATATAGAGATTTTGTCCAGAGCATATCTCCTACACATACGGAGGGATTCTAATGAAACTTCAAACAAATGTTCAACACTATGAGAAGCTGTGTCACTCGCATGAACCAGGCCTCTAGGTCAAAAGTCAAGGTCACACTTAGAGATCACAGAAAAACACTTGTCCGGAGCAAAACTTCTACATGCATAGAGTGATTTCAATATAACTTGGCACAAATGTTCACTGTTATAAGGCAGAATGTCGCATGCAAAATTTAGATCCCTGCAGCCAAGGTCAAGGTCACACAGGGGTCAAAGTTCAGATAAAAAAATCACTAGGGTTGATAGTATATCTAGATATTGCCCAAAGCATATCTCCTATATGCATATCTATAATGCCCACATCTCTGTCAAAAGCTTCTGTGACTGGCGTATATTGCAAAAATGTTGCCCTTGTTTGTAAAGATATTACCGAATTTACATTTCATGTCATTAAAGGGAGGTATAAATTAGTAATTGATTTTCTATAATGTCTAAGTCAAATTTTTCAATACGGAATGAATGCATATATTTTAATGATTACATATAATGTGGACAAATATTGATTGCAGTACACATTTTACAAATTTTTCGATGTTTGAAAAGTTTTAGAAGCATAATTAATATATAAATAAAATTTCACTTAATTGTAGTAATAACCTATAAGCCGTCCGGTTAGCTCAATAGGTAGAGCGTTGGACAGTGAACTGAGCGACCCCGGGTTTGATTCCATGACGGCACAGGTCACTTTCATTGTGATTGATCATGAAATCCTTTCTAGGATCAAGGCACTGTACCTCTGCTTAGGCTTGTACAGAAGTTTCAGTTCCTTGTGAAAGTGGAGGCAGCTAGTACTGGTAAACTGCTTGACAGCCTGTCCAGGAACGCTGCAGTGGTTGAACTGTGCTCTGCTGAATTCAATGTGGCTTACTGTTGTGATCCGGAGTGAAAACTACCAACACCACCACCGCCACTAGTAACAACCTTCATTTCAACATACAGGATCTTTAAGTAAAGTTTTTTCTATTATCACTACACAATTAGTGTCTAAAAAATTTAGTGTACTTGTAATTACTGATATACCTGTGTTTTTCATGGTATAAAAAACAACTACTTTTAAAAATATAATGAAACTATTCTCCTTTTTCTTATTGACTTCAAAGTATGTCCTCTCTTCACTTTCAATGCCAAAATAATGACTTTTCTGTGTTGGAAGGTATTGAGACATTTAAACTTAAATAAAAAATAAAAGATGCTTTTCACATAGAGGTCATCTTGAATATATATTTATTATTAATAATATAGGATGAAAATCACATAATTCTATCATCTTCATGCAAAATGATGAAAGGCTGAAAAAGTTGTGATGAGCATAATATTTATGCTTTTAGAAAGTCAAAATGATGTTGAGAAATATACAAATGTATTACATAAAATGTGTTTAAACATAAAATGTCTTACATTATTAACACAATATGCTGGGATATGAAGAGTCTGAAGTATAAGCTAATTGTTTATAACATCATATTACTTTATATTGTGGAATAATACCACAGGTTGAAGTTCAAGGTTATAGTTTAATCTAGAAAATCAAGAGGTGGAGTTGCAGGACGATTTCTCCTACGGACATAGGGGATATTCCATTCTGATATGATTTTATCCATTCTTGTTATCTGTGTCTCATTATTTTCAGAACTATGACATTTGTATCGAGTTGGTGAAGAACGCATACATAAAGGCATATCAATGTATGTAGATGATGATCGTCTTTCAGTTTCTTCAATATCATCATCCAAACATGTTTCTAGTTCATCCAAAGGTGGTGGAGGTGTAAGAGGTGCATGAGGAGATCTCCAAAGGAGAAAGGGGATATTCCATTGTGTTGTCTGTTCCTCATTATTGTCAGAACTTCTACATCTCTCATGAGGTGATGATTCAGCTGTTTCATCCAATGTACGAGAATCTGAGCTTATGAAATATTTTTTTGTTTCGAGGCATTTAATTTCATGCCAATGTTGAGAATTTTTTATGTTTGATGAAGAAGATTTTTTTGTTTTGAGCCATTCTTTGTCACACCGTTTGTCCGAAAGACTACTTGTTTGGTGGCTTTCTTTGTCATCCCATTTGTCTATGTCATAGTCATCTCTTGTTTTTTTAGATCTGGATGGACTCAAGTCAGTTATTGGTATTTTGGGAAATATTGGTGCTCCAGTCTCCTCAGTCTTAATCTTTGTTGAATCATTGTTGTCTGTATCAGATCCATCAGTTACTTGTGCAGACTCATTGATTTGGCATTTTTTGTTTTTGGTTTTGTTCTTCTTAATTTGGAAGCCTATGTCACTATTTTGTTTTCCAGTTTTTTTGGCTGAGTGTCTGTTATCGGATGTTTGTTCTCTAAACTTATTCGCTTGTTGTTCATGCTTGTTTTTAACTGAATTTTTAATTGTGTGGTCTTTTGAACGTTTTGGTTTTGAGCTCCTTAGACCCATTTTCAAATATGCTTGTTATCTAAACTTTGTTAAACATAAATAGGCTGAACAAACTAAGGCAGAGGTAGGAAATATGTCTAATTTATAGCAAATAATCACTGTATCCTTCCACATTATTATGAATTTGGTTATTTAATAAACTCTTTCATTCACATGAATAAAATTCTGATTTTTGAAACCCATGAGCAGGTCTTAGATATATCAAGTAAGTTATATATCACTTAATCCAATAGATATTTCTTGATTTAATATTGTTTAGTATATTCTGAACACCTTAATATCCATAGGTTACACAAAAATGTTTTTATTGAAAATATCTGACAATTATTATTTTTTCTTCCTGTTAATAGTTTTTAAAACAATATTTCTTTTTATATAGCGTGTATCTATTTCTGATGATCTTCATCAGTATTGTCTATTTTGTAAGTCTAGTGCACAGATAAAAAGATAAAATCTTGGCCATTTGTTGACAGTGTAGTTATTTTAAATGCAATTTTATAAGTTAAAAATATACTACATGTAACTCAGCAGATCAGGGTTAGTTTCACTATATTTTATAACAAAGAGTGATAAACGTATTTTGCAAACATTTATACCAGTGCACATCAATGGTTCTTAAATTATGTCACTGGGGTCAAAATTGGCCCAGTTAACCCTGATAGTTTAGCTAGGATATTATGCCTGTAGTACTGCTTAGTGGAACTCTAGTCATACTCCTGTGGTTGAAAATGGCTCCACCCTAAAGGTGACTTAGTTTACCTAGACTTGACTGTCAATAATGTCTTAAAAATCTTCTCTGAAAGATCATTGCTCAGAGCTTAGTTTTGCCCCTTTTTATTATGCCCCCCCCCCCCTGAAGAAGAGCGAGTATATTGTCTTGTTAATGTGTTAATGTCTGTCAGTTGGTAGACCACAATTGGTTTCCGCTGATTATTTTGAAAACTATTAAATCACAATGTCTTCATATTTCACATAGTGATTGGTCATAACTAGTCGATGACCACTATTGATTTTTGGGTCACTAGGTCAAAGGTCAAGGTTACAGGGGCCTTAAATGTCAAAATGGTTTCCGCTGATTATCTTGAAAAGTATTCATCACAAAGTCTTCATATTTCACATATTGATTGGTCATAATTAGTAGATGACCCCTATTGATTTAAGGGTCATAAGGTCAAGGTCACAGAGGCCTTAAATGGTAATATTATTTTCGCTTATTATCTTGGTTACTATTTATCACAAAGTCTTCACATTTCACATATAGATTGGTCATAACTAGTAGATGACCCTATTGATTTTAGGATCACTAGGTCAAAGGTCAAGGTCACAAGGGCCTTTAATTTCAAAATGGTTTCCGCTGATTATCTTGAAAAGTATTCATCACAAAGTCGTAATAGTTCACATATTGTATGGTCATAGATAGTAGATAAACCCTATTGGTTTTTTGGGTCACTAGGTCAAAGGTCAAGGTCACAGGGGCTTTGAATGGTTATATGATTTCCGCTTATTATCTTGGTTACTATTTATCACAAAGTCTTCATGTTTCACACATTGATTGGTCATAACTAGTAGATGAGCCCTATTGATTTTAGGGTCAACAGGTCAAAGGTCACAGGTCTTTGAATGGTAGTATGTTTCAGCTCATTATCTTGAAAGATATTAATTACAAAGCCTTCATATTTCATAGTGATTGGTCATAACCAACAGATGATCCGTAAAATGCTTTCGTGGTCACTAGATCAATTCAAAAGTCAAGGTTACAGGGGCCTTAAATGTCAGAATGGTTTCTGCTGATTATCTTGAAAACTATTTATTGGAAAGTGTTCATATTTCCCAAACTGATTAATCATAACTAGTAAGTGACCCCTATTGATTTTTGGGTCACTAGGTCACAGGGTTCTTGAATGTAAGTATGGTTTCCGCTCATTATCTTGAAAGCTATTTATAACAAAGTCTTCATATTTCTAATATTGATTGGTCATAAGTATTAGATTACCTCTATTGATTTTGGGTCACTAGTTCAAAGGTCTAGGTACAGGGGCCTTAAATGTCTCATTATCTTGAAATATTATTCATCACAAAATCTTCATTATTTTTCTTTTTTCCATAATTGAGCTCTTCAATGTACCAATTATGGCAAGTGTCTCTAACAAAATTACCAATAATAGGAGTCAAGGGCTAGGTGGCATATGTGCTAAAATTACCTATTGGGTATAATGATTTAAAAAGTATGAAATTTTTTGTGAGATTTTGGATCACTTGTTTATCTTGGCATAATCTGATTAAAATCAGCAGTAAATAATGCTCCGCTTTTTGATCTGACTGTGACCAAATACAAAGTCATTTCTGGTGAACATTCACAATGGCAATCATTGGCGAGCTTTCATAATTTTGAAGGCAATGTGGTTTTTAATTCTAACCCTGGGAAAACTAGTATTGAGGAGGTAATTGTCACGATTTTGATAACAAACATGGCATTGTACATATAGCCGACAGGTAAAATGGCAAAGCAATCTTGCCCATTAAAAATTTACTATTATTTCATGTTGATATGTTATAAATTACTTCAAATTTGCATTTTTTTTTTTTTAACAAAAAATCAACAATTTGGTTAACTTCTACAGTGTTTTGATACTAATCTTCTAATGCCTATGTTAAAACCAGTTTGATTGCATGGCTATAAAAAGCTTAAATTTCTCACGAAATCAGAATTATAAAGAAAGTGAAACATATATAGTCATCATCAGATCTACATAAAAGAAATAAGTAGATCAGAACTTAAGTCAGATTGGTATTGGCAAGGCATAGTTGAAAGATAAGGGGCATTATTTTGAAAGCTATACTTTTGAATATATATTAGAGTTATGCCCCTTTTTATCATAGAATTTTTGTCAATATTGCTTATTATTAGCTAAGGGTGATAAAAGCTTGAAATACTTGATTATAATGACTGATTATAATGACAAGGTACTTTAGGAGTGGAATGAATGATTATTCACAATAAATTGCCTAACTGCAAATCAGAGCTGTCAGATGATTCAATCTTGATTTTTGATGGCTGTATATACATGTATTTCGATTCATTGTCACTATTTGTAGGAAAATATCGCCTTCTCATTATCAAAAAACGTTTTGAAAACTTTTGTTTCTTTGGTTACACTTTCTCCTTTACCCCATCAAAGTGCGTGTAATGCGTTGTTCAAAAATGGAAGACAAAGCACAAATTGTTGACAATGTTGTGTCATTAAAGTCAGTAGTCTTTCTTTGCAGCTGAATATTGTCTTTAAAGTATAGAAAAGTAATTGTTAACCTGTCTGAGTTATCAAATCGAAAAAATTAAATAGAAAAGCAATAATCGAGAATACAGTCGAGAGAAAACTGAATTGTTGCACCCAGTACATTAGGCACAGAATGATGTAGACATAGACATCTAAGCCAGGAACCAATACTTTTAGAAGTTATGCCCCTTTTAAATTTTTTTTTTTTGGACAATTGGTTATTGATAGTGATTTGCCCTTGACCCTTTACAGATGAGCGTAAACACCACATGCAGTGGTCCTGTTTCTTCTTCCTATGTTGAAAGTTTATGTTGCTTCGACGACAAATAGACTTAGAATATTTCATAAATAACAATATGCTAAATTGAACCATTATTAGGGATGGTACTGATATACTTCTCGTAAGAACTTCAACACATCGGGACTTCGACTCATGAAACTGTCTCAATTTAATGACAAAACTTGGAGCTGCTGACTTAAACAAGTGACTTACAGAAGGTGTAACATAACAAAAGGGCGATTGTACTCAACCAACTCACTTTATAGTAAATATATCCTGGGTGATTTATCACAATTTATCATGCCATCGGAAGTTCTTGGGAATGTTAATGTTTCCAATACAGCAATAGACTTAATTACTCTGGAATTTAGAATATTTTTGTTTTCCCCAGCTAATCAAGAACAATATTATAGGGATAAAAATTGGGACTTTTGAGGACACATTATAGAAAATTTGACCAATCAAAAAATGACTCATAGAAGTTCTACTGTACATGTATATATGTGTTTTAATATACAGTTTATCAATATATATATATAGCACAGTTTTACAATTTAGAATTACCGTAACACTTTACATACAATATTATTTTCACAAGTTTATATAGACATAATGAATTAAATTCAAACAAAGGAAAGAAAAACAAACTGTTATCTATTTGAATATATTATGTGTATGTTCTATCACAATGTTCTATCAAAATGTTAAATTGTTCAATCCTCAAAGTCAGATTTCTCACTAATAAAATATAATTAGCATTTCACAATATATATAACATAATCATGCGTATTCATTTCGTTATTAAGCAGAATTGCATTTAATCATCATCAGTGTCTGGAAGGTTGAATCACCCACTGTGCACCTCTATGTGCTGAAGAACTTCCCTGCATTTCAATTTAATTGTGCATAAATTGTTGGAATTGGGTCTGGAATTTCAAAATGATTTTTGCACAGCTTTACAATGTTTCATATAAAATTATGCTATCTTTTTGCAAGAAATATATGAGAATGAATCCAGTTGTACAATATAACAAATACTGGTACATGCAGTGCATTGAGTACATATGAACCCAGTTGTACAAATTCAATATAACAAATACCTGCATACATGTGCATTGAGTACATCTCCAAAATAGAAGTATATTGATATTAAATTGCTTTGTTCAGTTTGGTTGATAACCTGGCGCTTCTTTTGTTAAGAATTTGAATTGTAATTAATAGATTCAATTAAGTGTGAACACATCTTTGTTTCCAACAAAGCAGGCAATTAATTTAATGCTAACCTGTTATGATTGAAACATTTATTGTACTTTAATATTAATGCATGTAGTATTGTTTTGTCAGTTAACAATTAGAAGCTATTTCAAATCTAGATAAAATTATAGATCACTAGCATGTTATATTTACATATAGATTCTATTATCAATTTTTTTTTGCATTAAAAAAATGATTGTCTAAATTCAAACAAAACAAAATTCTCAATAAAAACAAAATATTGCTATCTCCAGTTAAATATGTAATATTCAACAATATTAATTGTTATAATAGTAATCAAAAGTAATCAAAATGTAATCAATGATGACACCAAAATTTAGCATGGTAATTGATTAAGTTACAATTACATGTAATCAAAATTGACTTCAATTACTTGATTTTTTTGTATGATTACAATTACTGATTACAATAACACCATACCTGTTTGACAGACTATACATGTGTATATGAAATGTTAAAAGAAATAATAAAACCAAAAAAACGTTGTACAGCAGTGTTCATACTAGAATGCAAGGAGTCCAGGGACTGCAGGAAGGTCATTGTAACAAACTGCAGGAAGGTCAATTTTGTAACAAATCTAGATAATCAGGAGGTGGAGGTGCCGGACGTGCTGGAAGTTGTCTTGGAGAGACACTGGTATCTAAATTCTGGCTTATTTCATTCAATCTAGCTCTCCGTTCACGGTCAGCACTTTCATTATCACAAGGATATCTGTTTATAATTCTACCTGCATCGCTTATTGGTGCTTGGACAGGTGGTTGGTTAAATCTCCATCTATCAGTTATTAGTCCTGAAACTGATCCTTGTCTGGAATACTCTGTTCCCATTCTTGTTCAGAGTGTAAATAATACTCCAAGAAATTTTAAAAACTTTATAAACTTTATAAAACTTGGAACACCTTTTACAGGTCTTATGAAATTTTACTCCAAGAAATTTTAAAAACTTTATAAATTTTTTAAAACTTAGAACACCTTGTACAGGTCTTATTAAATTTAGCAAATTATCACTTGATTAAACTTTCTTAATTATATTGTTTAGTAGTCTTTTCTGAAGTGTTTTATTTCCACTGAAATACTGAATTTCTGTAAAGCCTCGGGCTAATGTTCTATAGCTTGAAAGTTTAAGTTGTTTATGTTTTCTAAATTACAGAATAAGTTCAAATGTAAATGGCACTTTATAGTTCCGTTGATTCAAAATCCCTGTTGGTGTTCTTTTTTATACATTGTATATATTTTTCATTTACAAATGTATAGTTTTACACTGTTGATATTTTGTTCACATAATCATCAAGTATTGAAATCTTTTCAACAGTCTCGACTCAGAAGTAATGACATAATAATTGTTACAAAATACAATTTGGTTGGTTTACTTGCACCATGACTACACCAAGGTCAATATTAACAAAAGACTGTAAAAATCAATTTAATATAATGCATGTTGGTGCTTGATAATAGTCAAAAGACATTTGATAGAATTTAACAATTAAAAGAATAAACAAATGGTTGAATACAACAGCTGTTACAGAATGTACGTTTGATAGAAAAGAATATAATGTTGAATTTTGTCGAACTGTTTCGAAAACACTTCAAAAATAAAAGAATATAATATGCTGTTCATTGGAAATCGAAAGTAGACGGTTAATTTGGGTGAACTTGATTATTTATTTATTCTAATAATCAAATCAATGTTCAGTGTTTGTTATTTTCAGTGTTTGATATTCAGTGTCATGATTGTGTGATGATTCCTTTAATATCCTATCACCCCTTGTAAGATCTATTTTTATGCCACTTTTGCCTATACTATATATAATGTTTTGCTTAACCCTTTCCCCCATGAGCATATTGTGAAAAATGGCCATTTTCACTGAAAAGCCTCCTGTTACAAGTTCAAACTGCTATGAAACTATGAAAAATGCTTCAATACTAATCAAACTTGGCACAAATGTTGACTGGACCATTGCCTTTGTAACGACATGCTCAGTTTAAAATTTCCTGTTACCATGGCAACGAGGGGACATCTCAAAATTGCCAAAAATCACTTTTTTGCCTCGATTTTTTCCATCAAAATTTATTTCAAAGTGCTGCAACTTCTCAAGGGACTGAGATAGAGTCAAATGCTTTTCAGCGTCGGTTACACGTTACCTTATGATCGACCTGGGGTCATTTTAAGCCTCTCACAAGTCCAAAATTTTCTTGGCGATGAGGGGGACTCCGCCCCCCTTCAAACCCCCCAAACAGAAGGGGGCACATCCCCCTTCTGGCAACCCCCCTGATGTAATATTTGGATGGGGGACGGCGCCGAAAAAAATGGTCACTTTTTTTAACAACATTTCTCAAACGAAAGACAGTGTTTGGGGCCTAAATAGGGCATTTTTTCACTGTTTGAGGCCTCAAAAAAGGGGGGGGGGGGCAAAAAGCCGTCGAAACACGCTTATATAAGGGAAAAGGTTAACAAAAAATGATGAAAAACCTTGGAATCACCCAAAATCTAGTTTTTCCATGTTAACATGTGGTCTTTTACCTAATTTTGGTGAAAAATTGTTGTTTTGTAACATTTATAATTTTTTTAGTTAACCCTTTCCCCCATGAGCATATTGTGAAAAATGGCCATTTTCACTGAAAAGCCTCCTGTTACAAGTTCAAACTGCTATGAAACTATGACAAATGCTTCAATACTAATCAAACTTGGCACAAATGTTGACTGGACCATTGCCTTTGTAACGACATTGCTCAGTCTTAAATTTCCTGTTACCATGGCAACGAGGGGACATCTCAAAATTGCCAAAAATCACTTTTTTGCCTCGATTTTTTTCCATCAAAATTTATTTCAAAGTGCTGCAACTTCTCAAGGGATTGAGATAGAGTCAAAGGCTTTTCAGCGTTGGTTACACGTTACCTTATGATCGACCTGGGGTCATTTTAAGCCTCTCACAAGTCAACAATTTTTTTGGCGATGAGGGGGACTCCCGCCCGCCTTCAAACCCCCCAAACAGAAGGTGGCACATCCCTCTTCTCGCAACCCCCCTAATGTAACATTTGGATGGGGCGGCGTCGAAATAGCAAAGTTTTAACAACATTTCTCAAACGAACAAAAAATTGTCTAGGGCCTAAATAGGACATTTTGTCACTTTTTAAGGCCTCAAAAAGAAAGGGGGGGGGCAAAAAGCCGTCGAAACACGCTTATATAAGGGAAAAGGTTAACAAAAAATGATGAAAAACCTTGGAATCACCCAAAATCTAGTTTTTCCATGTTAACGTGTGGTCTTTTACCTAATTTTGGTGAAAAATTGTTGTTTTGTAACATTTATAATTTTTTTAGTTAACCCTTTCCCCCATGAGCATATTGTGAAAAATGGCCATTTTCACTGAAAAGCCTCCTGTTACAAGTTCAAACTGCTATGAAACTATGAAAAATGCTTCAATACTAATCAAACTTGGCACAAATGTTGACTGGACCATTGCCTTTGTAACGACATGCTCAGTTTAAAATTTCCTGTTACCATGGCAACGAGGGGACATCTCAAAATTGCCAAAAATCACTTTTTTGCCTCGATTTTTTCCATCAAAATTTATTTCAAAGTGCTGCAACTTCTCAAGGGACTGAGATAGAGTCAAATGCTTTTCAGCGTTGGTTACACGTTACCTTATGATCGACCTGGGGTCATTTTAAGCCTCTCACAAGTCCAAAATTTTCTTGGCGATGAGGGGGACTCCGCCCCCCTTCAAACCCCCCAAACAGAAGGGGGCACATCCCCCTTCTGGCAACCCCCTGATGTAATATTTGGATGGGGGACGGCGCCGAAAAAATGGTCACTTTTTTTAACAACATTTCTCAAACAAAGGACAGTGTTTAGGGCCTAAATAGGGCATTTTTTCACTGTTTGAGGCCTCAAAAAAGGGGGGGGGGGCAAAAAGCCGTCGAAACACGCTTATATAAGGGAAAAGGTTAACAAAAAATGATGAAAAACCTTGGAATCACCCAAAATCTAGTTTTTCCATGTTAACGTGTGGTCTTTTACCTAATTTTGGTGAAAAATTGTTGTTTTGTAACATTTATAATTTTTTTAGTTAACCCTTTCCCCCATGAGCATATTGTGAAAAATGGCCATTTTCACTGAAAAGCCTCCTGTTACAAGTTCAAACTGCTATGAAACTATGAAAAATGCTTCAATACTAATCAAACTTGGCACAAATGTTGACTGGACCATTGCCTTTGTAACGACATGCTCAGTCTTAAATTTCCTGTTACCATGGCAACGAGGGGACATCTCAAAATTGCCAAAAATCACTTCTTTGCCTCGATTTTTTCCATCAAAATTTATTTCAAAGTGCTGCAACTTCTCAAGGGATTGAGAAAGAGTCAAGGGCTTTTCAGCGTTGTTACACGTTACCTTATGATCGACCTGGGGTCATTTTAAGCCTCTCACAAGTCCAAAATTTTCTTGGCGATGAGGGGGACTCTGCCCCCCTTCAAACCCCCAAACAGAAGGGGGCACATCCCCCTTCTGGCAACCCCCTGATGTAATATTTGGATGGGGGCGGCGCCAAAAAAAAGGTCACTTTTTTTTAACAACATTTCTCAAACGAAAGACAGTGTTTGGGGCCTAAATAGGGCATTTTTTCACTGTTTGAGGCCTCAAAAAAGGGGGGGGGGGGCAAAAAAGCCGTCGAAACACGCTTATATAAGGGAAAAGGTTAACAAAAAATGATGAAAAACCTTGGAATCACCCAAAATCTAGTTTTTCCATGTTAACATGTGGTCTTTTACCTAATTTTGGTGAAAAATTGTTGTTTTGTAACATTTATAATTTTTTTAGTTAACCCTTTCCCCCATGAGCATATTGTGAAAAATGGCCATTTTCACTGAAAAGCCTCCTGTTACAAGTTCAAACTGCTATGAAACTATGAAAAATGCTTCAATACTAATCAAACTTGGCACAAATGTTGACTGGACCATTGCCTTTGTAACGACATGCTCAGTCTTAAATTTCCTGTTACCATGGCAACGAGGGGACATCTCAAAATTGCCAAAAATCACTTTTTTGCCTCGATTTTTTTCATCAAAATTTATTTCAAAGTGCTGCAACTTCTCAAGGGATTGAGATAGAGTCAAAGGCTTTTCAGCGTTGGTTACACGTTACCTTATGATCGACCTGGGGTCATTTTAAGCCTCTCACAAGTCCAAAATTTTCTTGGCGATGAGGGGGACTCTGCCCCCCTTCAAACCCCCCAAACAGAAGGGGGCACATCCCCCTTCTGGCAACCCCCTGATGTAATATTTGGATGGGGGCGGCGCCAAAAAAAAGGTCACTTTTTTTTAACAACATTTCTCAAACGAAAGACAGTGTTTGGGGCCTAAATAGGGCATTTTTTCACTGTTTGAGGCCTCAAAAAAGGGGGGGGGGGCAAAAAGCCGTCGAAACACGCTTATATAAGGGAAAAGGTTAACAAAAAATGATGAAAAACCTTGGAATCACCCAAAATCTAGTTTTTCCATGTTAACATGTGGTCTTTTACCTAATTTTGGTGAAAAATTGTTGTTTTGTAACATTTATAATTTTTTTAGTTAACCCTTTCCCCCATGAGCATATTGTGAAAAATGGCCATTTTCACTGAAAAGCCTCCTGTTACAAGTTCAAACTGCTATGAAACTATGACAAATGCTTCAATACTAATCAAACTTGGCACAAATGTTGACTGGACCATTGCCTTTGTAACGACATGCTCAGTCTTAAATTTCCTGTTACCATGGCAACGAGGGGACATCTCAAAATTGCCAAAAATCACTTTTTTGCCTCGATTTTTTCCATCAAAATTTATTTCAAAGTGCTGCAACTTCTCAAGGGATTGAGATAGAGTCAAAGGCTTTTCAGCGTTGGTTACACGTTACCTTATGATCGACCTGGGGTCATTTTAAGCCTCTCACAAGTCCAAAATTTTCTTGGCGATGAGGGGGACTCCGCCCCCCTTCAAACCCCCCAAACAGAAGGGGGCACATCCCCCTTCTGGCAACCCCCTGATGTAATATTTGGATGGGGGACTGCGCCGAAAAAATGGTCACTTTTTTTAACAACATTTCTCAAACAAAAGACAGTGTTTAGGGCCTAAATAGGGCATTTTTTCACTGTTTGAGGCCTCAAAAAAGGGGGGGGGGGCAAAAAGCCGTCGAAACACGCTTATATAAGGGAAAAGGTTAAGCCTCTAGAGCTTGTAAAAAAACTTGGGTATCTTTTCACTGGAGCTTGTAAAAAACTTGGTGTCTTTTCTGTTTTTCTGCTCTTTTTATTTAATAGCAAGTGTATAACTCTAAAAACATTCATTGATAACATTACAGTGAAGTGTCATACTTACCTCAATAGAAATAGTGCATAATTACTGTGATTAGTTTTTAAATGCTCAAACTGAGGGAACATATTCTACAGTATAGACTATATATAAATCAAATAGACTAGCAATTGAACATAACAAAAAGAGTATGATGAGACACAGTATGTCAAAATAAAATGCACATCATTATTCAGTCAAGTGTCACTGGTTTAAATATTTTTTCAACGGTCACTTTATCATTTGTCCATGCTATAATATGCCCCTTATTAGTCCCCTACCAGTTTAACCGGAGGGGACTTTAGGTTTACCCTCCGTCCGTCTGTCTGTCCGTCAGTCCGTCCACAAAACTGGATCCCGTGATAACGCAAAAAGTACTGAAAATATTTTTATGAAACTTGATATATGGATAGATGGCAGTATGGAAATTATGCACGTCTTTTTTAACCAGGTTTTCCGAAGGAAAAAACTGGTTATTAGATTGAGGTATGTCGGCGGGCGGATGGGCGGGCGGGCGGGCGTTAACAATTTCTTCTGTGCACAACTCCTCCTACATTTCTCAAGGAATTTTGACCAAACTTTCACAGAAGCTTTGTCATCAAGTGCCCTGGCGCATATTGTCGGGGTTTTGCCATTGGATAATATTTGACCTAATTATGGCCCTTTGTTGTTTTTTCTTATATAGAATATATAGTGAACAATTTCTTCTGTGCGCAACTCCTCCATCATTTCTCAACGGATTTTGACCAAACTTTCACAGAAGCTTTGTCATCAAATGCCCTGGCACATATTGTCGGGGTTTTGCGATTGGATAATATTTGACGTAATTATGGCCCTTTGTTGTTTTTTCTTATATAGAATATATAGTGAACAATTTCTTCTGTGCGCAACTCCTCCTATATTTTTCTACGGATTTTGACCAAACATTTACAGAAGCTTTGTCATCAAGTGCCCTGGCACATATTGTCCGGGTTTTGCCATTGGATAATATTTGACCTAATTATGGCCCTTTGTTTTTTTTCCTTATATAGAATATATAGTGAACAATTTCTTCTGTGCGCAACACCTACATTTCTCAACGGATTTTGACCAAACTTTTACAGAAGCTTTGTCATCCCGTGCCATGGCACTAATTGTCCGGGTTTTGCCATTGGATAATATTTGACCTAATTATGGCCCTTTTGTTTTTTTTCCTTATATAGAATATATAGTGAACAATTTCTTCTGTGCGCAACTCCTCCTACATTTCTCAACGGATTTTGACCAAACTTTCACAGAAGCTTTTTTATCAAGTGCCCTGGCACATATTATCGGGGTTTTGTGTTTGGATAATATTTGATGTTATTATGTCCCTTTGTTTTTTCGTTATACAGAATATATAGTGAACAAATTCTTCTGTGCTGAACTCGTCCTACATTTCTCAACAGATTTTGTTCAAACTTTCACAGAAGCTTTGTTATCAAGTGCCCTGGCGCATATTGTCAGGGTTTTGTGATTGGATAATATTTGACGTAATTATGCCCCTTTGTTTTTTTTCCTTATACAGAATTATCAATATATAGTGAACAAATTCTTCTGTGCTGAACTAGTCCTACATATCTCAACAGATTTTGTTCAAACTTTCACAGAAGCTTTGTCATCATGTGCCCTGGCGCATATTGTAGAGGTTTTGTGATTGGATAATTTTTGACCTAATTATGGCCCTTTGTTTTTTTTCCTTATACAGAATACATTTTTTCCTTATACAGAACATACAGTGAACACTTCTTCTGTGGCAATTCCTCCTACATTATTCATGTTTTACATTGCACATAGTTACATTGTTTATTGCTTGCATTTGTATTACAAATACAACGTATTTATCTACAATGGAGATAATTGAAAACCTGGTTTCGTGGCATTGCCATGTTTCTTGTTTTTCTTCCTATGTTGAAAATTCTGGTTGCTATGGCAACAAATAGTCTGAAAATATGGCAAATTTAACACATAAACTGGATCCAGTGATAATTAAAAAAGTACTGAAAATATTTTTATGAAACTTGAAATATGGGCAGATGGCAGTCTAGAGATTATGCACATCTTTTTCTTTTCTTCCTATGTTGAAAATTCTGGTTGCTATGGCAACAAATAGCATGAATTTCAAGATTTCTGATTTAAAATTTTCAGCTTTTTCACTATAAGTTCTTTATTTCTTAAGGTGTTTACTTCAAACTTTAAATATAAGTTTCTGGCCATCAACCTCATCATATGTGACAAGGTTTAAAACTCTAGCACAAAAATTATCAGTATTACCTCCCTTGAAAAATGCTGTCTTTTTAAATAACTTCTTTATTTCCAAATGTATCTACTTCAAACTTCATATATATGTTTCTTATTATCACTCAACATTTTTGAGAAGGTTAAATACTCTAGCAAGACTATTTCCAGAATTATCTCCCCCTTGAACTTAGATTTTTTTCGAGAAATTGGTATTTTTCACTCCAACTACTTCATTCCTTATAGGATTTACTTTAAAATCCCACATCATAATAATATGACAAGGTTGTATAAACATAATTTTTCCTTACTAAGCAGGGAAACTTAACACATTACTGTGATATAGACAAACTTAGAACTCAAAAGATTTAAGTTCATTCATGTCATTCATCCACTGGTAAAATTGAATGGCCAATGGACCGGGGTTCTAACCGGTAGGGGACTTATGGATTGCTTGCAATACTATGATAATTGCTTGTTTTAATAGACATCCAAAACTCAGCAAATGTGGGTTTTTCCCAGCTTATCAGTTAGGCACAAATAAACTACACGTCACAATATATTATTCAACCTGTTTTGCTTATTTTCGAAGCTGTTACTGTAAAAGTTTGTTTGTACCTATGGATAAGCTTGGAAAAAACCAAATATTCTTAATTCCGTAGTTAGTCCATTGTCCAACATTCTTGATCTCTGGTCCTTATAATCATCAATTGTATCATAGTTTGGGGACCTTTCTGTTGAAAATGTGTCCGAGTTAAATCGTATACATATACATGCATCGTGGGTTAACTAGAGTGCAGGTATTAGTTACCCGCACTTCAGAGCATGCCCATTGATTGGCTCATTTTTGCTGGGGTTTACTTATTGTGACGGCAGAGAAAGGGATAACAGAAGAAATATCATATTCAGATGCTCGTTCATTGGTTATTTTTCTCTGGGGTTTCATATTGTGACAACAGGGAACATGTTTTTATGTTTGACTATGATACAAAAGAGAAAGAACATCAAAACATTCGGCAATCTGATTAATACTCGGGGGCTACGCCCCCTCGTACTAATCAGATAGCCTCGTGTTTCAATACTCTTTCTATTACTTAGCTTCTTAATATCAGAAGAAGGACTGGAGTCTAAGTAAAGTGTATCATCATGCAAGTTCTATGTTCAGCTGAATATATTATATTACTTTGACAGTTAGTTGAAAGTATTGAAGGTGCATGAAAAGAGAGTAATTGTTTAGGTTGTAAAAAGATTTAGGTGATAAACAGTATGCTTTTGCATAAGAATTATCATAATACCCCTATTTGTCAATATAAATGTAAACAGGTAATGAGGTAATGAAAGGAAAAGCGAATTTGAGCTATAACCAGCGCTTGTTATTGCAAAACAGGATACACATTGAATTGTATAGGTTTATAAGACATTGTACCAGGATTTTGTTTATCCACTGTGATTTACATTGTCCTTTATTTGAATGCAATAAATGGTAGGTTCCCATACAGCAATAAAAGACTGATATAATCATTAGTGGATTGTTTGTTTAATAATTATATTGATTTGTATCTCATGAAAAGAACATACCAGGTTTATATCTGATAACATTCAAGTCGAGGATTCATAATATATATTTTATAAAACATGCAAAAATATTTGAATCTTGTTTTTAAGTTCACCTGAGTACAAACTGCTCAAAGTCAGAATTTGTCCTTAATTCATTTGTCAGTGCATTCATGCTTCCGTTGCCAACTTTTTATGCCCCCGGGCATATAGTAATTGAACTGTCTGTCCGTCCATCTGTCCGTACAAGGTTAACCTAGA
The DNA here is from genome assembly GCF_026571515.1 of Ruditapes philippinarum. Taxonomy (NCBI): domain Eukaryota; kingdom Metazoa; phylum Mollusca; class Bivalvia; order Venerida; family Veneridae; genus Ruditapes; species Ruditapes philippinarum. The sequence goes on along the minus strand of NW_026854855.1, from coordinate 76,687 downwards.
ACGGCAAGTTGGATTTTTCTTAAGTTCTACCTGTACCAATGGCTTCTTAGTTTACACACTTACTAATCAATACAAAGTACATGATCTGGTCAAGTTACATAACTATGGCTTCCATATTTACCAAGTTATTGCCCTTTTCAGCACTTAGAAAATGAATAATGGTTAACCTAAAACGGCAAGTTGGAAATATCTTAAGTTCTATCTATACTAATGGCTTCATATTTTCCACACTTACTTATCAATACAAAGTACATGATATTGCCAAGTTATATAACTGTGTCATCCATATTTCCCATTTATTTCCCTTTTTTCACTTTGAAAATAGGACCTATTCTGGCAAGTTGGATTTATCGTAAATTTCTCTTAATTGCTTAATTTATTTAATGATATCTTGCATATTTTATAGGTGGATACCTTTAATGGTCCTCTAATTTTTTGTGGAGTAAGTGGTCTCTAGAAAATAAATATAAACATTTTTGCTCATACAGCCTTTATTTTTTGGTTGATGTCTTTCATGTTTAATACAAACATGCCAAGGGAGGTCCTCCTTCTTTGGGTATAGTAAGGGGTCATTTGGGTCAAGGTCAATGTCACCAATGTCAAGGTCACCAATGTTAAAAATAGATTTTTACATTTTTACAGGTGTATTAACCATATTGTATAGACAGATGTCATTTATAATTGATAGGAACATAAAATTTGATGGAGTTAGTGGTCAGTTGGGTCAAGGTCACCAGTGCTAAAAATAGATTTTTACACTTTTGCTCATACAGCCTTTATTTATTGACAGATAAATTTCATATTTGGTAGGAAGATAACTTGCATGTCATTCATCCTTTTGATTGGGGTAGGGATCAGTGGGTCAAGGTCACTTGTGCTAAAAATATATTTTTACACTTTTGCCCATACAGGCTTTATTTACTGACAGGTGTATTTCATATTTGATAGGAAGATAACTTGCATGGTATTTTTACTTTTGATGGAGTAAGTGGTCAGTTGGGTCAAGGTCACTAGTGCTAAAAATAGATTTTTACACTTTTGCCCATACAGCCCTTATTTATTGACAAATATATTTCATATTTGGTTGGAAGATAACTCAATGCATGTTATTCTTACTTTGGATGGAGTTAGGGGTCAGTTGGGTCACGGTCACAAGTGCTAAAAATAGATTTTTACACTTTGGCCATACAGCCTTTATTTATTGACAGATTTATTTCATATTTGGTTGGAAGATAACTTGCATGGTATTCTTCCTTTGGATGGAGTTAGGGGTCAGTTTGATCAAGGTCATCAATGCTCAAAATAGATTTTAACATTTTTGCCCATACAGCCTTTATTTATTGACAGGACTGGTGTATTTCATATTTGGTAGGAAGATAACTTGCATGATATTCTATAGGTGTCAGCGGGTCAAGGGTGCCAAGTATAGATTTCTTACATTTATATATATTTGATAAAGTTGAATATTTATCATTCACAAGTCATGCATAGCAATGACTTGGTAACTTATATATTAATTACTAAATGCCATGACTATGTCAAGCTATATAACTTGTGTTTACAATTTTTTGGCAATGTTTCTGTCCATAACTGAGTGAATGGGTAAACATTTTTTGAAATATTGCTACTGACAAGAAAAGGAGCAAACATGTTCTTGTTTCCAAATAGCTTCTCTATTAGAAATCACCAGGGTCAAATTTGATGAATTTTTCCTGGGATGTTCCTAGCATAAAGCTCTACTTAAATTGTTCAAATGGTTCTGCTCCGTCAGAAGGGCTAAAAATAGATTTTGAAAATGAAATCTTCAAAAATCTTCTTATCTGAAAGTCTTAGATATTTTGTGCATAGCATCATCATTAGAATAATTTAGTGGGGTCGAGCCATAAAGTGGTCAATGTGAGGTATAGTGATGGGGCTTTGCTCGGCATCCATCATTGTGCGTCATCAACATTTGGATTGTTAACAGTCTAGCAGTCAAAGCCTTGTTTGGAACAAAAACAAAGTTTGTCAGAATGTTTGTCTCAATGAAATACAGGTCAAGTTCGAATATGGGCCATCTTGGGTTAGAAATTAGGTCACAGGAGCTAGAAATAGAAAAATCTTGTTAACTCTCTAATGGCTACTGATTTGATGCAAATATCCTGGAAATTTGTTAGGAAGGTAGTTTTGATGATTTCTAGGTCAGGTTAAAATATGGGTCACTTGGGGTCAAAAACTAGGTCACACAGCCCAAATATTGAAAAACTTTGTTAACTCACTAGAGGCTACTGTTTTGTTCCAAATATCCTGGAAATTAGTCAGAAAGGTTGTTTTGGTGATTTCTAGGTCAAGTTTAAATATGGGTCACCTGTTGTCAAAAACTAGGTCCCACAGCCCAAATATGGAAAAACCTTGTTAACACTGTAGAGGCTGCTGTTTTGATCCAAATGTCTTGGAAATTGATCAGAAAGGCTGTTTTGATGATTTTTAGGTCAAGTTTGAATATCGGTTATCTTGGGTCAAAAATTATGTCGCACAGCCCAAGTATGGAAAAACCTTGTTAACACTCTAGATCCAAATATTTTGAAAATTGGTCAGAAAGGTTTTTTGACGATTTCTGGGTCAAATTTGAATATGAATTACCTGGTGTCAAAAACTAGGTCACACAGCCTCAATATGGAAAAACCTTGTTAACACTCTTGGGGACACTGTTTCGATCAGGAAATTTGGACTATAAGCCTTCATTATAAGGTGAGCGATATAAGGGCCATCATGGTCCTCTTGTTTATTTTTTCATTTACTAATTATTTTTTTTTATAAAGAAGAAGAAAAAAGGCATGGTTGGAGGCGGAAAAAAGATTTTGATTTTTTTCCTTTTTATCAGTTAATCCAGATTCTAATAAATTAGTTGCGTACATGGTACTTACCAAAGAAATGAAAATGACTTTCATTGCAGATTGTTTAAAATCCATAGTCATAAATACATAAAAACACTTGCTCACATTTGTGAAAATGAAATTGCATAAATATAATGTTGTGATTGTGAAATTACCCTCAGAAACTTTACACACAAGATGACCTCTGAGAGGTGACTAGCCGGCTCTTCAAAAGAATCTTTGATGTTTACAAACATGTCACTGCCGTTATAATTGAATCATCAAAGTGTCTAAACTTGGATGACTTTCACACATTGATCAAAAGTAAAAAATAAACCATCATTATTATTGTGAAGATAAAGAAGAAACTATGTATCTTTAAATATTGTTCAAGAAGATAAATATTTTTGTCAGATAATTAGTGTCAATTATTAACATAATCAATATTGAGTGCATTTGTTTATTTGTGTTTCATTTATGTAAAGCTCCATCTCAGAAGGAGTCTACATGTTAAACATTAAAAGCATACATTTATAAATGGTTAAAAACTGATGATAATGATGATAAGATGATGATGATAAGATGATGATGATGATAAGATGATGATGATGATAATTAATCAGATTACTCTATTTGTGATTAAATTATATTTAATATAGACACAAATATGTAAGGATAGCATGAAAGAGCTTTTCATAAAGAATTATGGAATATAATTATTTGAAAAAATACTTGATCCTGTATTCAGCAGGCCAAAATGACTGTTTTGACTGTAGATAAAACTTTAAAAGATTTCCTTCACTGAAAGCATGAAGGCTTAAGTTTAGATATTTGGTATGAATCATTTTTCAGAGAACCTCTTCCAAGTTTGTTCCATTGATTATAGCCCTAGTGTCTAAATTGACTCCCGCCTAAAATCGGCTCCATCCAAGAAGGGGCTAGTGGTGTTTTCCTTTTATGTATATCAACCAGTGACTTCAATAGCAACGATTAACTTTCAGTAGCAACAAATAACTTTCAATAGCCACCATTGACTCCCATAACAACCATTAATTTTCCATAGCAACCATAAATTTCCATAGCAACAATTGACTTCCATAGCAACCAATGACTTTCCACCGCAGCCATAAAAGTCCATAGCAACTATTGACTTCCTTAGCAGCCATAGCATTCCATATCAAACAGTGACTTTCCATAACAGCCAGTGACTCACATAGCAACCATTGACATTCCATATCAACCAGATACTTCTTTAGCAACCATTGACTCTCCATAGCAACCACTTACTTTCCAGAGCAACAACTGACTTCCATAGTAACTATTGACTTTTTACAACAACATTTGACTTCCATTGTGAACAGTGACTTACAATAGTAATTATTGACTCCTATAACAACCATTGACTTTCCATAGCAACCATAACTTGCCATAGCAACTGTAATGACTTTCCTTTTGCAGCTGGTGACTCTAATAGCAACCATCTGCTTTCCAGAACACCCATTGACTTCCATAGCAACCAACAACTTTTCAAAGCAGCCATTGGGTTTCCATAGCAAACTAAATTTCTGTAGCAACAAGTGACTTCCATGGCAAACATTGACATTTTACATAGCAACCAGTGACTTCCGTAGCAAACACATAGCAAACATTAACTTGACATAGCAGCGACTGAATCTACCATTGAAATTTATAACAACAACTGACATCCAAGGAAACCATTGACTTTGTATGCCAAACAGTAACTTCTTTAGTAACTATTGTTTTTCCTTGGCAGTTTGCCATCAGGATGTTTTTACTTGTGCACTATTTCAGATACAAATATGAAATTTGAGATTTCAGTTTAAGATTTAGATTTTATATCTGCTTTTCATTTATAGTTTATAAAATTACTTATTCCTTGACATTAAAAACATTTGTAATCAGGTGAGCGATATAAGGGCCATGATGGCCCTCTTGTAATGATTATAAGTTCTATTTCCTCAACAACTAATGAAGTTGTTCACTTTAAATTTGGTTTTCTTGCTCTTTATCATCATGTCATGCAATATGGCAAAAACAGATGATTCTTAAATATAAGTATACAAAGTTATGCCCCTTGTTTTACTAAGATTGTTTTGTCCTGGCTATCCTTTTGTAAAAAGGTTCAATTTCTAAAAGTATTCACTTTTAACTTGGAATTCTTGATAATATATGATTGAATGGATTTTTAAAGTGTAGAATATAAGCCCTGATATGCATGATTAAAAAGTTCAAGCTATTGCTACAGTCGTGCTGTTCGTTCCCATTGCTGTTCAGAAACTTAAACATTGGCCATTTTTTTTAGCTCACCTATGGCTTTAAATTAATTCCAGTACGTAGTTTAGGAAATGCCAGTGGTTCAAGTCAGCTGAACTTACAGGGGCATTTCTAGTCTAATTGGATTCAATAGATTTTAGCATAAATTTATGCTTTTTTCAGTTGCAGCAGATTGTGATGTTACAAGCTGATACGGAGGAAACTATCCCGGAAAACAATCTCCGCACCATGATTTCAGCAATAAGGTACATACTGCATGATATGTTTTTTTCTTAGGATTTAAGTTTAATGATATATCATAGTCTTGCAATCAATGCTAAGGGGCATCCGTGGGCATGTGGTTAAGGTCGTTGACTTCACACCACTTGCTCATTACTTTCTTGGGTTACAAGCTGATGTAGGGGAAACTATCCCTGAAAACAGTCTTCAAGGCATGATTTCAGCATTAAGGTATACATGTATTCTGTATAATGTGTTTTTTTCTTAGGATTTAAGTCTTACTGATCAATAATTGATGGTGTAAACTTTCCAAATGATATGTAGGCATTACATGTACTTAACTCACTAATGCATATAAGACAGTGTTGTTGATAATTATATTACTTCTCTAGGCATTATTTCAGGCACCTGTGTGTAACAGTAGACCACTCTTTACACTCTGATTCAGGCAGTATTTGGTTGCACTCAGATGCCTGCTTTTGCCTAAATCAAGGTACCGAGGGGCACACCCAATAAAGCTAGAAAGGTGCCATATGACCTCTATGTGTTAGCGCAACATAAAAACCTAACCGCAAACAAAAAATTATCTCAGTATAGTGCTCACAGACCTTGCCCCCCCCCCCCCCCCCCCCCAAAAAAAAAAAAAAAAAAGAAAAGAAAAATATTCATGTAGATCTAGATTCATAGCGCCCCATATCTGCTATAACACTTGTTCGATTTGAAAGTCAAGTACATAAATAATGTAATTAGGACATTTATGAGTGCTAAAGGTGTGAAAAAACATGCAGAGGTTAGGGTTTATCGTGGGAGCCTTAGCGTTGTATGTATATGCGGTGGGTTGGGTAATGTGGTAGTTTCGCAATGAGCGTCCTAATGAGAGCCTCATTAGAACGCGGTTTTGAGACATTGGACCCCAACATGAGCGTTTTAATGGGGCTGTAGAGTACTGTTACTTGTGTATTTTATATGATATATTAGAATCATTTCTATTACACAGAAGCTGTGTTCGATGTCACCGACGTGACCAGGAAGTGTGTAAAGTCAGTCTGGAACTCATTATTAGACTTGTTCCCCATTTAGCTGAGAATGACAACCAACCTTCCAGTGTGTTGAGAGAATGCAGAGAATCAGTCTTGTATCTCATCAAAATTTTCTGGTATGAACTTATCTGATTTTGAAATTTAAATACGTTAATTTAATTTAGATAATACAAAATAAATGTAATTGAAGTATGTATGATTTAAAGAAAATACTAGTCTCTTTATTTCATTAAAAGTCCATTTGAAGAATATAGGATCCATCCCCGGGGTGTTTGTCCAAGCCATATCCAGCTTTATATGAAGCAATTTCAGCATTCATGGAAGGAGTTTTGTATAACTTGACACAAATGTTCTCCACCATTTAATGTAGTGTGTGATTTAACTGGGTCAAAGGTCAAGGTCTCAGTTTAGGTCAAAGGAAATTGTATGTCAGGAGCAAATTTCTAAATGCATAGAATGAGATTTTAATGCAGCACAAATGATCACCATTGCAAGACAGTGTGTTGCACAAAGAATTCAGATCCATGCGGTCAAGGTCACACTTAGATGGCAAAGGTCAGATAAAAACATGAAAATGTGTATGTGGACAATTTTGTGGTCTTTTTAATTAAGGATTGATATCACAAATGTTCACAATCATGGGACTGAGTATTGTCATAATTGGCATAATTCAGGTCAATAATATTCAAGGTCATCAGAGAAGATTAATGGTAAATAATTTGACTGGACTACACATAGCGGGATTGTTATTTAATAAATTTTCAAAATTGTTGGGCATAATATTGTGCAAAAATTCAGGTAGCTATGGCCAAGGTCAAGGTTAGATTCAGAGATCAAATGTCATTTAAGAAATTGAAAATATGACAGTTTAATCATCATGAATTGTGGATTTTAAACTAAAGGTTCACTGTGGGACTGGACATTTGTGACGGGCAAATTTTCTCTTGTTTATAATTTTGAAAATCGTAAGTGGTTTTTATGAATTAAAAAAATAAAGACATTGATATGACAACCCCATGTCATAAGGTCAAAGTTAGAAATCATTATTTTTAGCTAGACTTTTCACAGAATAATCTAGCTAATGCAGTCACCCATTTGTCGGCGTCCCTGTGGTTAAGTTTTTGTGTGCAAGCTGGTATCTCCATAACTACTGAAGGGAATGGATTGAAACTACACACATTTGTTCTCTGTGATTATCTAACATATTTGCATAAGTCTCATAACTCTGATTTGCTTTTTTGCATAATTATGCCCCTTTTTAGACCAAGAAATTCTTTGTTAAGTTTTTGCTAGCAGGCTGGTTTCTCCATTTCTACTGAAGGGAATGAATTGAAACTTCACACACTTGTTCTCTGTGATTATCTAACATGATTGGCATAAGTCCCATAACTCTGATTTGCTTTTTTGCATAATTATGCCCCTTATTGACTTAGAAATTCTTGGTTAAGTTTTTGCTCGAAACTGGTATACTATCTCCATAACTACTGAAGGGACTTCACACACTTGGCCTCTATCTAACATGATTGTCATAAATCCCATAACTCTGATTTTTTTTTTTTTTTTTTTTCATAATTATACACCTTTTTCGGCTTAGAAATTCTAGGTAAAGTTTTTGCTTGTAAGCTGGTATCTCCAAACTACGGAAGGGTTTGGGCCTTTTTTGGAACAAGTTTATGCATTCATAATAATAACTCGATAAAACATCTTAATAACAAGCCTTTGTAACTTTTTGGACAATTTTATGTATTCACATTGGTAAGCATTATTATACTCAATGAAACACACTTGTGACAACTTTTCGAATAGTCGAGCGTTACTGTCTTCCGACAGTTCTTGTTTTCGCTATTCTCAAGAAAAAAAATTAAGCATTCTCTTATTTGTTAAACAGTATTTAACAAAATGTTGTATTGCATGTACTTTGATAGGAAGCTACAAGAAGAGAGCTACACATCTGATGTAAGGAGCTGTATTGCTAAAGCCATGGAAACTCTGGCACAGGTTGGTTAATTAAAGAAATTCTCTAGACTGGTTGACTATATAATTGTTCATATTTTTTTGTTCTTCAGTAATGTTTTGACATCATGTAACATAGCTAATGTTATATTTTGAATTTCAAGTAGACCTAATATATTTTTAGTTCCCTTTGTATCTTCACACAGGAATCATGAGAAAGTTCTCAATGTGTGTTAGTGTGTCCATCCATCATTCATCAGAACCCGATATATGAATAATGGTGCCATTTGATTTTAAGTTTGAAAAAGGAAAACAAAAATGGGCAGTGGCATTCTTTGATATAGCAAAATAACTAAATGGTCCTTTATTGTATTTTTAGCTGCATGTCTGTGCATTTGTCCAGCTGTCTGCCGCTATTGTATTCTGGAAACATTTCTTGAAGATAGATGGTGGGATGGCAGAGAAATCTTATATAGCAATTAGAAATTTTGCCGTCCACATTGGTTAAACCACTGAATCCAATTGATTAAGGAAGTTTTTTTTAAGCAAAAAAAGACACTTGTCTTACATTTTGTTGTAGATCCAGCATACTTGATTTCTTTTTAGAAATTATTGTTTTTTGTTCATTTCATAATAGAAAATTGAATATTTTTGTTATTCAGTATGACCCATATTGTAAGTGGTCACGTTTTCTGTCAGACCAGGACGAAGATAGCCCCTCATCTCAGGACGAGTCTGGTCCCAGTCCTGCTAATAGACTGGTTGACTGTGCAGGGGATATGTGCCATAATGTTAGAATGCAGACTGTTTCTGCTATATACAAGTAAGATAAATTATCCAAACATATAAACTGATTGTTTTTCTGTTTTTAATGCCGAATTTAACATATTTGTGGGTGACATCTAAGGTTGATCCTTCGGACCGGCTTGGATAACTAACCAGTAATTACCAATTTCTCTGTTAGTGACACATGATTTCTGAATCAATGGTAAGAGACAAATGACCATTAGACTCAATGTATGAGATCAATTGTCAAAAAGAAATTACATCGAACCAGCTAGAATCGAACTAGATTATGAATACAATGTTCTCCCTATTGAGGTAAGCAGGCAGACCTATTATTGAAACAGTCGTAACAAGTGCTAGAACATGAAAGTTATATGAATAAATTTACACAGGTATTATATCTCCCAAAATTTTCGGGAGACATATTGTTTTGCCTTTGCCGTCTGTCTGTCTGTCCGTCTATCTGCATTAACCCTTTCCCTCATGGGCATATGTGAAAAATGTCCGTTTTCATTGAAAACCCTCCTGTTACAAGTTCAAACTGCTATATAATTATGAAAATGCTTAAATACTAATCAAACTTGGCACAAATGTTGACTGGACCATTGCCTTTGTAACAACATGCTCAGTCTTAAATTTCCTGTTACCATGGCAACGAGGGGACATCTCAAAATTGACAAAAATCACTATTTTGCCTTGATTTTTTCCATCAAAATTTATTTCAAAGTGCTGCAACTTCTCAAGGGATCGAGATAGAGTCAAAGGCTTTTTAGCGTTGGTTACACAGTACCTAATGATCGACCTGGGGTCATTTTTACCTCTCACAAGTCCAAAATTTTCTTGGCGATGAGGGAGACTCCGCCCCCCCCCCCCTTCCAACCCCCCCAAACAGAAGGGGGCACATCCCCCTTCTGGCAACCCCCTGATGTATCTTTTGGATTGGTGGCGGCACTGAAAAAGTGCTTACTTTTTTTAGCAACATTTCTCAAACGAAAACATGTGTTTTGGGCCCAAATAGGACATTTTATTTTTTCACTATTTGAGGCCTAAAGGAGGGGGGGGGGTCAAAATGCGTTGTTTCGCGTATATATGAGGTAAAAGGTTACGGGTCTCCGCCCTTCACAGGTCAAACTACTGGTGGGATTTCAATCAAACTTTACAGGAGTGATCAGTACCATCCCTAGTTGTGCACAGCACCTGCATGTTCTGTTTCGCTGCACTAAATGGCCGTCAGAACTATAAATAGAAGGTACATCAAGGGGTTGCCAGAAGGTGGATGTGCCCCCTTCTGTTTTGGGGGTTTGAAGGGGGCGCCAAGAAAATTTCAGACATGTGACAGGCTACTAATGACCTAAGATCGATCGTAAGGTAATGTGTAACCAACACTGAAAAGACTTTCACACTATCTCAATCCATTGAGAAGTTGCAGCACTTTGAAATCAGTTTTGAAGGGAAAAAAACAATGCAAAATAGTGATTTTTGGCAATTTTGAGATGTCCCCCTGTTGCCATGGTAACAGGAATTTTAATGGATAATGGTCCAGTCAACATTTGTGTCAAGTTTCATCATTATTGAATTCATATCAGTTTGAACTTGTAACAGGAGGCTTTTCAATGAAAACGGCCATTTTTCACAATATGCTTATGAAGTAAAGGGTCAATATTTTACATATTTTCTTCGTAAAGCAAACAGAAGTAACTATATTTAAAGAATGATAAAAAAAAGTAGCATTTTCTGTTTATTAGACTGTTTGTTGACATGAACACAGTAGGCAAGCAACCATTAGACAGGAATAAGCAGCATCAAGTATTTTCTGAGCTCTTCATGGTGTTAAATGATTCTCTAGAACTTCAGGTAAGTTTATTATTTGACTAACAGTGGCTGGTTGTGTCTGATGTATGATAACCGTAGCAGGTTGTGTTTGATATATAGTAACAGTGGCTGGTTGTGTCTGGTATATACTAACAGTGGCTGGTTGTGTTTGATATATGATAACCTTGGCAGGTTGTGTCTGATATATAGAAACAGTGGCTGGTTGTGTCTGGTATATACTAACAGTGACTGGTTGTGTCTGATATATGGTAACTGTGTCTGATTTATACTAACAGTGGCAGGTTGTGTCTGATATATGGTAACCGTGGCAACTTGTGTCTGATACATAGTAACAGTGGCTGGTTGTGTCTGATATATGATAACCTTGGCAGGTTGTGTCTGATATATAGAAACAGTGACTGGTTGTGTCTGGTATATACTAACAGTGACTGGTTGTGTCTGATATATGGTAACTGTGTCTGATTTATACTAACAGTGGCTGGTTGTGTCTGATATATGGTAACCGTGGCAACTTGTGTCTGATATATAGTAACAGTGACTGGTTGTGTCTGGTATATACTAACAGTGACTGGTTGTGTCTGATATATGGTAACCGTGTCTGATATATATACTAACCGTGACTGGTTGTGTCTGATATTTACTAACTGTCTGATTTTTGTCTGATATATGGTAACCATGACTGGATGTGTCTGATTTATACCAGCAGTGGCTGGTGCAGTGTCTGATATATAGAAACAGTGACTGGTTGTGATTATTTATACTTACAGTGCCTGGTTGTGTCTGATATTAGGTATGAATTGACACTAAAGACAAACCTTGCATTCAAAGAAATACTGTATAATCAGACTTCTATGGTAATAAGAGAATATTCAGTTTAGCTGAAATCTACAAAAAAAAATCTGAAGATGCAGCATTTTTAAGTTGAAAAGGGAAAAAACATAAACAACATAATTATGAATTTGCTTTTAAGTTTATCACTGTTGTATATGTGAAAATTAGTTATTGTGACAAAAGGTTAGAAAAGAATTATTGCAAAATATGTGCTTTAGAAATGTTTGTGCATAAAGGAGAAAATAAACAGGTTAATATTTTAAGAAAGAAAAAACACAACATAAAGCAAAATATCGGTACCATGTAGTGACCATAATTTTTTGCACCAGAAAGTTTGTACCTCAATAACAAATCAAAATTAACATAATTTTCATCCAATATAAATGATAGTAATAATTTTGTCATGCAGGGAAAATTATCGCCAGAACGTCTAGAAGATGAGAGACAAACCAGGATAGCAGATATGCTGATTGCTCTAGGTACAGTTATATGTTCAAGTCCCGTCTGTGAGAAGCTGGTTGTATTCTCACTGATGCAGTTTATCAAGGAGAAAGATGTCCCTGTAGACATAGTTATTAAAGTAAGTGATATGTAGTGTACATGTAGTTGCACTAGCAGCTATCTTTGTTTTCTTTTATTTTATACTACTGTGTGAATAGATTGATTATTATAATGGTGAATATGCAAAATGTGCAAAAATGTTTAGGATAAAATATAAAAAAAAATTCTGTAATTGTAAAATATAAATTTGAACACAATTGTTGTAAAAATTGGATGTACATAATGTCTTTTTAATCTGATGCATATCTGAAATGGAAATGCTTTGTTTTGAATTTGAAACAGTGTATTCAAAGAGTTAAAAGTGATTTCAATATCAAAATACAAGAAGTAACCTACGAACAGTGAAGGGCCTGCTTAGACTGCATGGATGTGCAGGCTGGCCTGGATTGATAATGGTGGCAAAGGTTAATCACTTCTGTTTCCAGCAGGTTGACAGTTAAATCTCAGACTACTAGCTTAGATTGTGACAGAATTATGCCAATATTGTAGAGTTGGGTCAACATGCACCTGAGCTCAGCTCAAGCAGCATGGTCGAGTGGTTAATGCGTTGTACTAAGGATTGCTGACTGCTTGGGTTCAAACCCTGTAAGGGGCAAGCTGTTGATTCCTTGAGCAAGAAACTTTACATTCATTGCTTAGTAGGAAAGGAGTGTTTCAATGAGCTTATAGCTTCCAACAGAATCAAACTAAAAACAAATTTTTATAAACTAACCTTGAAATGTAATACAAAAACTGTTTCTTTTCAAACATATTTTAGTTAAAGTTTTGTTGCGGTGTTGCCAGGTGGTTAATGTGTTTGACTAGAAATCTGAATGATTGCCTGTCATGTGGGTTCAAACCATGTGAAACAACTTTACACTTATTGTTTACTAGTGGTTGGTTCCAGAAACAGATTGAAAAGTGTTTCTATAAGCTTTCAACACTTTTGAACTTAAATAAATTCTGTATAAATTAAATACGCTGCATGTAATGTCAGCTACTAAGGTTTTCAAATTTAACTTTATTTTGTTACTTTAGATTCTTCAGAAGGTTTCTAGGATTTTAGGATACGAGACCCACGCTAAGTATACTGAAAGTTACCTCTCTTTTTGTCTACACAAATGGCTACAGTCAGGGTGGGATGTGTCAGAGTTTCCATACAAATTGTTGGGCAGTGAAAATATTGGACAGTTTTACAGGTACAAGAGCCAGTAATTCTTTCGATTAATTTCATTTATTTCTTTGTGAATTGGATAACCAGTTTTTATATCATTGTTTTTTATCTTTATATAAAAATTTTATTTGTATCAGTAAAGATGGTGATATTAACATCTACTTGTCAAAACATAAGTTAGTTTTACTGTAATGCTTTCCGCCAAAAAATTATAACATCAACCAATATTGTAGCAAATCAGTTATTTCCAGATTATAACTTTTTTCAAAATCTTGGGCATTAGATTATTTACAATCACTCATCCTTTATCGCTTTGTACTAAATTCTGGTTATAATTGGTTAAAAAACTATTGAATACCAAAGATTGTGAAAAATAATGTTCTGAAAATGCCCAATTTAATACAATATTGACAGCTGTCAGAATTATTTTGGCGGGAAAGCATTACAGTATTACTACCTAAATGCTGTTAATCGAAAAATGACATAATGGATTGAAAAACTTTTTTCAGATATAGAATCTGTTATTTGTATAAATATTTGAACAAGCAGTGTTTTTTTGGGGGGGGGGGGGGGAATAAGTTTTTACTATTGCTTCTTTGGTATTTGAATAGAATAAAAATTTGAATTTTTTACAAAACTTATTGGTATGTGAATTAAACTTCAGCATAATTATATAACTTATTGCTAGTAAAATCATGCCCCTAATCTTGGTTTCTGCTTAGCTGATAATATATGCAATTAAAAAATGTTTATGTAAATAGCTCGGTATGCTTTGGAAAAAGATATCTTAAATTTTTAATTTCATTACTCTTCAGGAAGTATTTAAACAGCATTATAGCGGAGTTAGTTTTCATTCAAGACATGGACAGTGTAGAAATCATAGGCTCAAATCTTGGTATATCACCAAAAGACTTGTTAAAGAACAGCATACCTTATACAGTGGTTCATATCTTACCAGTGTTTGCTGCTAGTAAACAAATGGGACAGACAGATGATTCGGGAATAAAGAAGAAAATTGGTCGTGCTACAGCGTGCTATAATCTACTCACCAAAGAATTGTCAGAAGAGGTAAATTTTGTTATCTTTTTAATGTGAAGTCCATTTATCAAGTGATTACTTGAATGCCAAGCCAGTTTATAAAGCAATTATTTGAATGTGAAGCCCGTTTATCAAGGGCTTAGTTGAATGCAGTCAGTTTATCAACCAATTTGTTGAATACCAAGTCAGTTTATCAAGTGATTAGTTGAATGCAAAGCTCATTTACCAAGGGCTTAGTTGAATGTAAAGCTCATTTACCAAGGCCTAAGTTAAATGCAAAGCTCATTTACCAAGGGCTTAGTTGAATGTAAAGCTCATTTACCAAGGGCTTAGTTGAATGCAAAGCCAGTTTATCAAGCAATTAGTTGAATGCAAAGTCAGTTTATCAAGCAATTAGTTGAATGCAAAGCCCATTGATTGATTGATTGATTGATTGACCATTTACCAAGGGCTTAAGTGAAAGCTATTAAACAAGATAATTATTGTAGATGGTTTGACTTTCGCACTGTCAATGATAATTGCTTAGAAAGTGTCATGACTTTATAACTACAAATGTTACTGAAAATGGAAACAAAATACAAATTGTAAAGTATTATTATCCTGTAGGTTGTAGATAGGCAGATTGTAAACAGTTTGGATGAGATTGTAGCCAATCTTCTTATGTGTTTGTATGATACGGAAGCTGATACTGGCAATATTAGGTAAGTTTTCCACATAAGCTCTTAGTCTTTAAGTGTATCGCATATGTTGTCATCATAAACACTTCATCTCTGTGTGTATTAGGTTAGTTGTTCTCCTAAACAGTTTATATCTGTATCAGGTAGTTTGTCCTCATAAACACTTCATACCTGTATCGGGTAATATGTTGCCATACACACTTCATCTTTGTATTAGGTTATGTGTCCTCATAAATACTAACTCTATTCGTATCCGGTAAGTTGTCCTCATAAGCACTGTAAGTTGTCCTCATAAACATTTATTCTCTGTGTTTATCAGTCAAGTTGTCCTCATAAACACTTCATCTCTGTGTGTATCAAGTAAACTGTCCTCATAAACACTTCATCTCTGTGAGTATCAAGTAGACTGTGTGTATCAAGTAAATTGTTCTCATAAAGTTGTCCTCATAAACATTTAATCTCTGTATTTATCAGTCAAGTTGTCCTCATAAACACTTCATCTCTGTGTGTATCAAGTAAACTGTCCTCATAAACACTTCATCTCTGTGAGTATCAAGTAGACTGTGAGTATCAAGTAAGCTGTCCTTATGAACACTAAATCTGTGTGAGTCAGGTGTAAGTTGACCTAATAAAACCCGATCACTGTGTGTATCTTGTAAATTGTCCTCTAAAACCCTTCATCTCTATTGCATGGGGTAAGTTGTTCTCATACACACGTTAATTTCTATGTGTTTGTATCAACTTCTCTTCATACGCATTTAAAACTGTGTATATCAGATACTAGTACGATGTTGTGTTACACACTTAATGTTTTTAGACCAATCAGTAGGGATGTGAACATTTAAACATAACAATAAATCTGTTATATTGCTTGGCTTAACCTTTTATCTAAAAATATATAGGCTCTAAGCAGTACCTGTGTGTATAAGTAAGTAAGTAAGTAAGTAAGTAAAGGCTTTATTTATCGAGGCTACACATTTGGTTTCCCAATCTTCCATGTGGGCCTCTAAGAAAAACATAATTTACAATATATACAACTACAATATTACAGAAATAATTGCAACAACATTGTGGTACAATGTACATTGAAATTATCAGAACAAGTAATACATGTTAAAGATTTACAGTCCATTCATAGCATAATACATGTCAAAGAAGTACATATCAAATTAAACGAAGTGGGAAATATGTTTTAGGTGGTACATCAAATGATAAGATTCTAATTTTGTTATAAAATGATTAATTTAATGATGAAAAATGCCAGGATAGATATGAAGCTTGAAATTCCTGAACTGTTTTAGATTTTCTTATGTTAAGAGGGATATTATTCCATAATTTAGGGCCAGAGTATACTAGGGATTTTCTGAAAAATTCTTTCTTAGGTCGTGGAACAGCTAGGTCTGAACTATTTGTAGATCTTAAGTTGCGCTCATGTTTTTGGTAAACAAATTGGAATTTACTTTGCATGTATTGTGGATATGGTATGTCATTGATAGATTTAAACATTATGATTGCTTTTTTGTATATCATTCTGTCATCAAATCTCATCCAATTTAGTTCTTTAAACAAATCACTGGAGGGTGCATCGTAACTTTTATCTAGAATTATTCTTGCTGCTCTTTTTTGGAATTTTATGATTTCGTTGATCAGGTCATTGCTGCAATTGCCCCAGATAGTACAGCAATAATCTAAGTGTGGTAAGATGTATGTGTTAAAGAATAGTTTTCTTGCATGTAAGGCTAGGTATTGCTTGATTCTGAGAAGTAGGTATAACTGAGAGTTGCATTTTTTAAGTATCATTTCTATTTGGATTTTCCATTTTAGTTTACTATCGATAAAAACACCTAGTAACTTTTCAGTTTCAGAAAATTGGATGATTTGATCTTGAAGGTGTAAAGGTGGTAAATGAAGCTGTGTATTATTTGATGTAAGGTGCATTGCCTTTGTTTTCTGTGTATTTAACACCATTGCATTTTGTATGCACCATTTGTTTACATGTTTGAGGTTGGTTTGAAGTTTATCATGTAGTTCTTGTGGTGAATGTCCTGATGCTGTAAGTGTGGTGTCATCTGCAAACATGTCTATTTCTGAGGTCTCTAAATGAAGTGGGAGATCATTGATGTATATAATGAAAAGCAGGGGCCCAAGGACAGATCCTTGGGGAACACCTGATATAACTTCTGCAGATTCTGACAGTTTACCTGATACACTGACTTTCTGTGTTCTGTTTGCAAGATAAGATGAAAACCATTTAATTGTATGATAAGAACAATGGTAATAATGTAGTTTTTGAATAAGAATTTTATGGTTTACAAGGTCAAATGCTTTGGTTAGGTCAAGAAAAATTGTGCCAACTAGTTCTCCATCATTTATTGCATTTATCCAATTGTCAACTATGTTTGTTAATGCTGTTTCACAAGAGTGCTTGGTTCTTAATCCTGACTGGGCCTTAAAAATAAACTTATGAGTTTCTAGAAATTGTTTTAGATGGTCAGATACGTGCTTTTCAAATATTTTAGAAATTAGTATAAGTATAAGTATTTCATGTTCACTTAATTTCAAGTGTTCAGGTGAGTTGTCCTTCTAAATACTTCTAAGTGTAACAGGTTTGCCCATATATATTAATGTCTAAGTATTTGATTTCTTAGAGAATCATGTTAATTTATATGACCTAACCCTTGATCTGTAAATGTATCAAGTTAATTTTTATCCTGAACATTTCAAAAGTTCTAATACATAATATTATTAATGAATGTATTTTGCTATATCTACTGCATGTATCAAATTAATACTTTAATGCACATCTTGAATGTTTATTGTGATTATAGGGACACAAACCCAGAACCTAATCCACCTTTCTACAACACACAGACAATTACCTGGACACTGGATTATATCACAAGCAGTTTCTCAGGAAGTGGGAAAACACTCGTTGAAATTCTCTCAAAAACCACCGTAAGTCTAAAACCACAGTAATTTAGAATGAACAAGCCAGATCTAAAATTGTTTGGACCGCGATGAATGAGTGTTGATAGTAGCTTACTTAATCACCTGTTTTTTGTTGTTTTTTTTTCATGAAAAATGTTGACCGCCTCTTTAGGTAATTAGGGCAAGTATCGGATTTGTTAATTCAGGGGTCACTGGTTTGGTCATCAGGCAAGGCATATTTGATCTCCAAAATTGAATCTAATTGTCATTTTTCTCTCGAAGCAGATTTTAGAAATTATGTTGGATTAGTAGTGGGTCACTTGCAGAGAAACAAGTCATTCAAGGAAGGTGGGTAAGGTGGAATGACTACCAAAATAGGACTAATTATGTTGTTCAAATTGGTGTGTAACACAGACAGACAAACATTTCAAATTTGATGTAATAGTATTGTTTATGGGATGTTGAATTATTTTTTTCCCCCTAGAAATTCTGCCCTTATGTATATACATGCATAAGTCTGCAACAGAGTATGGCCATAGATATACTATGTATATATATATACTATAGATCAGGCCATCCGCCATCAAAATAGCTGGAAATTTATGTTTGTGATTGCTAGTGCTGGCACATGGGAACTGTGAAAAATTTAGATAAATGAGCAAAATCTTGATTTGCTTTTCAAATTTGAAGATACTAAAAGTAAGAAAGTAATAGAGTAAGCATTTATGCGTTTGATAAGTGTAAAAGTTTTGAAAATACAAGAAATAAGTACATTTACCAGGGTTTTTTTCCAGGATTTTGGGAACATGACCCATACCCATGGAATTGGGAATTTCAGCGATGTTTTGTTAAAAATTGGGAAAAAAATGCAAAACTGAAATTTTGCAGTGATTAAATGAATTCAGACAATGACTGTCTAAGATGGCATCTTCAAACATTTAAGCACTATTACAGTGAAAAAGCCCTTATTTTCAAAGATTTTAGACCTCTTTATTCAATATTTTTATTTTCTAACTTTCAATTGGGAATATTTTTCTGTGGATTGCGAAAATAATATACTATTTTCAATTGGGAATATGACCCAATAACGGCTGTAAAATAAGCCAAAAAAAATCCCTGTTTACATAAGTTTTGAAAATACAAGAGTTATGTATACATTTTTAGCTTGACTATTCGAAGAATATGAGAGCCATTGTAGTCGCCCCGGCGTCGGCGTCTGCGTTGGTTAAAGTTTTTTGTAAAGTCAAATATCTCAATTATTACTTGAGATATTCAATTGAAACTTACAATACTTATTTATAGTAACAAGGTACATCAGATTGACAAGTTGGATAACTCTGCCTACAATATTGACAGAATTATGCCCCTTTTTAACTTAGAAATTGTGGTTAAAGTTTTTTGTAAAGTCAAATATCTCAATCATTACTTGAGATATTCAATTGAAACTTACAATACTTATTTATAGTAACAAGGTACAACAGATTGACAAGTTGGATAACTCTGCCTACAATATTGACAGAATTATGCCCCTTTGGAACTTAGAAATTTTGGTTAAAGTTTTTATGTAAAGTCAAATATCTCAATTATTGCTTTAGATATTCAATTGAAATTTAAAACACTTTTTTTATAGTAACAATGTACATCAGTTTGCAAAATTGCATAACTCTGCGTGCAATATTTGCAGAATTATTTGCCCCTTTGAAACTTAGAAATTTTGGTTAAAGGTTAAAGGTCTTCAAAGATATTTACTTGAAACTTTACACATGCACTTAGGGTCATAATTGGAGGGTCATAATTGTATGTCACTGACCAAGTTCCATAACTCTATCTTGCATTAAGGCTGATTCATATCCCCTATTCTACTTAGTCTCTTGGTTAATGTTTGCATGCAAGTTTTACATATCTCAATAACTATTAAAGATATTTATTTAAAACTTCACATATGCATTTAGGGTCATAATTGTAGGTCACTAACAAAGATCCATAATTCTATCTTGCATTTAGGCTGATTTTTCTCCCCTTTTTCAACTTAGAAATGCATGGTAAAGTTTGCTTGTAAGCTGTTATCTCAATAACTACTGAAGGGTTTGTGCCTTTTTTGGGACAATTTATGCATTCATAATAATAAAGCAGTGATTTACTTGATAAAACATCTTAATAACAAGCCTTTGTACCTTTTCTGTCAAATTTATGTATTCATCATAGGTAATTAGTATTATTATACTCAATAAAACACCCTTGTGACATTACCCTTAGAATAGTCAAGCCAATACTGTATAATTAGACTCTCTCTAAGGCCTATAAAATGAATTTGTAAAAAAAAAATTAGCCCTTTTGTGAACTTAAAAAATTTAACATTATCAAGGCTCTTTTACTATCAAGCACTTAGAATAGTAGAGCATGCTGTCCTACCGACAGCTCTTGTTAAAAATACAAATGTTAAGAAATGCAAATGAATTTAATGAAGTACTGTAGATATGCGGCCATAGTTCGACCTCATCCATAAGTCGAGAGGTACATTATGACTTTAAAAAGTTGGTATTTTGCCTTGACTCTTCCATAAGTCGGGGGTAATTTTCAAGTTGATGTAAAGGGCATTTTTATGAAGGAAAATTTATCATTATGCAGGACTGTTTCAAAGTATACAGTCGAGACTGTCTTAGCAACTCCCTGTCATGTGACAAGCGACCCTAATTGCCTGGTCCCAATGTATTGCTTTGTCTGATTTAAACGACTTTCACACCTTTTAATTGTCTGTGTATCAGATAAATAATACCTGTTTAAACACCCAGAAGGCCAAAATAATTAAGTCCAATTATTATCCAGTAGTCAGTACTCTTAAAATAAACTCTACACAACTCTGCAATTACACAGATAACATGTATAAAGTACAGGTAACAGTAAGTGACATAGCGTCTGGGGTAGACTGCCATAAATGATGCAATCAATGTGTTATCAAATTTTGGTGTAATATACATAAATGACCTGAGCAAACTGGATTAAGATTTGTGTCACATTGTTTTTAATTTTCATATAGTGCGAATTGAAGATCTTTTAAGGCAGCATTAATTACAGGAAAGTGTGAATAAATTATTATGAACACGCCTTCATCCAATTAAAAAAGTCTATGCAAAAGAGCTAATCAAACACGATTGGCTATGGGTGTGTCTGACAATTGAGTAAATTAATTTGATTGGTCTTTGTTTGGTCTGCACTAAAACATTGTGCATATCATTAATCAATACAAACATCTTGAGCGTGACGTAAGAACAGCTGCCCTGACAAAAGATCAAAGGTACCGGTATGTCTATGTACAGTGTATTAGCACCTGTTGACACTTTGTTTTTCACATGGATATATTGAGAAGGGTAAATATTTTTAGCGACTCTTAGTTCATATTCTTCAGCAACAAAGGGAAATGTGTTCTGCTAATTGCTATTAAAATATGATTTTCCAATTTTCCTTTATACCGACCGCTGATTTAAAAACTGAAAATTATTATCTAGCATCCCTTGCAAAATTAAAATAAGATTCATTTTAATAGTTTTATTCTTTAAACAATATGTCTATGTTTCTTTACCAATCTGTCCTGAAAAATGAGCCAGCATCACCGCTTTCAGAACTCTCAAAAAAGACCCTAATAAGATCAATATTTTTTAGTAACTCGACCGACCATAAGTCAAGTTGATTTTTATGGACAATTTTGGCAACCGTTTTTGGTCGACTTATGGCCGCAAATCTACGGTACTTGTGGAAGAGTGTGCAGATTTTGTTTGATACTCTACTTGAATAAATGAATACATTTTTCAGGACAGTATACAGAAGATTATGCTAGAGTTATCTGTTATGATGTGGAAGTGTCATAGAATGTCAGAAAAGAGACGTACATTGTTCATGTACCAACTGTTCACTCGTCTTCTACTCCAACAATTTCACACTCAGCTCGGAGGGGCGTGGGTGTACGTTCTCAGAGATGTTATACTCCGCCTTGTTTATCTCATCAAAGATATCACCGCAGTCCCTCTGTATGATTTTGAGCCTGTATTTATTACAAATTTTTATTTTCATTCTTACATTATGAGTCACATGAATGCATCAGAATATTAGTTAGAAGCTACTTAGCTGTAATGTCAAAAAATGAAATCAGGGAAAAGATATCAGGTCAAAGAACACTTTGCCATTATAAGGCTTTGTGCTGATTTTCATTATTAGTTCCTGTTTATTGTCATTATCTCATGAAAGTACAAAGTGATCAGAAGTTAATTTTTATTGTAAGTAAAAGTCACTAAATATTTGGTATGAAACCTAACTTTCTACTCAAAATTACATAAATCAGGGTCACTTTTTGAACATAGAACTGGAGCAAGTATAAATATTATTTAGCACTGTGTGTAGAAGGGTTCTAGAAAAACTAGATATATATTAGTCATAGCTGTGAATAAAAAGATAACTGTCTGTACACATGCTTGTATAAAAAAGCTTCTGAAAAGAAAAAAGATTTTCTTGAAGATACATGTAATATGCTCAAGTTTTGATATTTAGTACAATGTAATAAACTATGTAGTATTGCAGATTTGGGCTTTATAAAAGTACTTTAATTATGGCTCTAAAGTAAAAAAAAGGGGACAAATTTATTTTTCTTCTTATCCATTTACTCTTATGAAATTTATTAATATTTCTGTAATATTTTAGTGAATGATATAAGACTTTAAAGGTCCTTTTGCTTTTTTTTCTAAGAAATTCTGTTTACTTATCATTTATACAGACACAAATTTGATAAGAAATCAAATCTTTAAAATTGTTTAGTTGAAATATTATGGGATGGACCATGACCCATTTTTGATGGCATTTTAAATGAAAAACTGCCAGCTTTTATTACACTATTTCAATTTGTTTGTTTTAGAAATGCTGGGACAGAGAGTTGTTATAGAGAGAGTATTGCTTGTATGGCACTAGAGCTTCTCAGAGAGGTTTGCACAGTAGGAGTTGATATTTGTCCTAAGGTCAGCATCACTAGACTTACAGAATGTCTGTTGATTGTTTATTCTGTGTTTCTTGTATCCTCTGTGTTGCTTGTATCCTCTGTGTTTCTTGTATGTTTTTGTCTCTTCGTCTTATGTGTTGGTTTTATCTACAGTGTTTCATGTGTCCACTTTGTTTCTTGTATACTAAATATTAACTGTGTCCTCTTTGTTGTATAGATTTTCCTTCATCCTCTGTTTCTTGTATCTTCTGTGTTCCTCTGTTCTCTTTGTTTCTTGTTTCCATCATGTTTTCTCTGTCTTCTCTGTTTGTTAAAGCTGTAATACTTTCTATATCTTCTATCTTTCTTGTATCTTCTATGTTCCCTGTGTCCTCTTTGTTTCTTGTATATTCTATGTTTACTGTATCCACTTTGTTTCTTGTATCCTCAATTTTTGTTGTTGTTTCATGTACACTGTCCTCTGTTTCTTGTGTCCTCTTTCTTTATTGTTTCCATGTCCTCTGTGTTTCTTGTATCTTCTTTGTTTTCTGTTCTCCATTTCTTTTATTATCAGTGTTGCCTGTGTTTCTCTGTATCATCAGTGTTCCTTTCTCTTTTACCTATATTTTCTATTTCTTCTATCCTCTATTTCAACTAGTCTCTTTAAGTTTTTATCTTCTGAACTTCGTCTGCCTGCATTGTTTTTGCATTCTGTCTGTTTCCTTTTATTCTGAACAATGATATGCTGTTATAGTGATGAATACTTTGAATTGATTCACTGGAACACCTTATTTCAATGCATTTTATTTATTGTAAGTAGGAAACAATGTTTTAATACTTTCTACTATTTTAAGCACAACAGTGTTTATAACCATGGACATTGTCTTTATAGGAGCTGATGAAATATTTACCATTACTTACAAGTAACCTGGTATCTACTGTTGGACACAGTGGGGATGTGGGACAGCTGGTAAGTGCAATTTTTACTTAGTTTGAGGATATTTTGATCTGATTCTCGATATTGGATTTTTTTTGCCAAGTTTATAAGATTGCGAACTTAAATTAACTTGGGTTGGAATAAAGCCATGAACATTGATTTTCTCATGTGCGGAAGGTTTTTCAGCTAGTATAAGGCTGCTGATACTATCCACTAGAGCCTGAAATATTGCTAATAAGAGGATTTTGGAAAGTTCACCCTTATCGATGGAAAAATAATAGATTATCTGGTTCAGAGTTAGAGTGACTTTAACACAAACAAGCAGAAAAGAAATAGAAATTTTTAAGTCAGACAAAACAGAAAGATGTACTATTTTCTAGTATACCGGTAGCCTTTTGTACTGTGTGCAAAATCCCTTTCACTCTAATATTGTTTGAAACTTACTCATCATGTTGGCTTCCTTCAAATAAAATAAAATTTGATCCTTAAATGAAATCTGTGTTTAACAAATTTTCCATCTAAATGATCTTTGATATTTCTGCTCAGAGGTATATGAAAATTTATTGGGAAAAGAAACATCTGATAATAAAAAATAATATTATGTATATATTTTTTGTGTTATATAAACCATGGAACAATTGCATTTTTCAGTCACTAAGCCTGCTGAAATTTTTGACACTAGAGAAGGTGAAAGAATTACGTACAGCTATAGCAATGTTAGATAATTTCCCGGACAAACCTGAATTCAAGGAATGCAGAGCTGTACATCATAAATTGAAATATGCTTCTGGAGCTTTCAGTTTGAAAAAGGTAAAACAATGATAAAAGTTGCAAATGAAGGTCTAAAAACTGGTTTTTAACCAGGTTTTCCGAAGGAAAAAACTGGTTATTAGATTGAGGTATGTCGGCGGGCGGGCGGACGGGCGGGCGGGCGGACGGGCGGGCGTAAACAATTTCTTCTGTGCGCAACTCCTCCTACATTTCTCAACGGATTTTGACCAAACTTTCACAGAAAGCTTTGTCATCAAGTGCCCTGGCGCATATTGT
Source organism: Ruditapes philippinarum (assembly GCF_026571515.1). Taxonomy (NCBI): domain Eukaryota; kingdom Metazoa; phylum Mollusca; class Bivalvia; order Venerida; family Veneridae; genus Ruditapes; species Ruditapes philippinarum. The sequence continues at coordinate 51,571 of NW_026854855.1, read as the reverse complement.
CGGGGTTTTGCGATTAGATAATATTTGACCTAATTATGGCCCTTTGTTTTTTTTTCCTTATATAAAATATATAGTGAACAATTTCTTCTGTGCGCAACTCCTCCTACATTTCTCAACGGATTTTGACCAAACTTTCTCAGAAGCTTTGTCATCAAGTGCCCTGACACATATTGCCAGGGTTTTGCAATTGGTATATATTTGACCTAATTATGGCCTTTGTTTTTTTTCCTTATATAGAATATATAGTGAACAATTTCTTCTGTGCGCAACTCCTCCTACATTTCTCAACGGATTTTGACCAAACTTTCTTAGAAGCTTTGTTATCAAGTGCCTGGCACATATTGTCGGGGTTTTGTGATTGGATAATATTTGACCGAATTATGGCCCTTTGTATATTTTTTTCCTTATACAGAATATATAGAGAACAATTTCTTCTGTGCTCAACTCCTCCTACATTTCTCAACGGATTTTGACCAAACTTTCTTAGAAGCTTTGTTTTCAAGTGCCTGGTACATATTGTCGGGGTTTTGTGATTGGATAATATTTGACCGAATTATGGCCCTTTGTATATTTTTTCCTTATACAGAATATATAGTGAACAATTTCTACAGTGCGCAACTTCTCCTACATTTCTCAATGGATTTTGACCAAACTTTCACAGAAGCTTTGTCATCAAGTGCCCTGGCGCTCACTAAATTCCCATGTTTCTTCCAAGACATCATTCAAGTATTTTTTTAAAATTGTGAACATACTTTTCTTGATATCGCACAAAACACCACACGCCAATATTGTTGACAAAAGAAAATGACAAGAGACGCAAAAATGCAAAAATTAAGCAAAAATAAAGTACTGTTTACCTTTCTAAAACATTTGGGAAAAAAAGGCGAATAGACAACATAAAATTTCTCAATCATTTTTGTGTTTGAGGAATATTAAAAAAGCCATAATTCCTCCTAAAAGTTCAATTAAAAACAAATGCCCCTTCATGACAAAGCCGGACGGGCGGGCGGGCGGGCGGGCGTAAACAATTTCTTCTGTGCGCAACTCCTCCTACATTTCTCAACGGATTTTGACCAAACTTTCACAGAAGCTTTGTCATCAAGTGCCCTGGCGCATATTGTCGGGGTTTTGCGATTAGATAATATTTGACCTAATTATGGCCCTTTGTTTTTTTTCCTTATATAAAATATATAGTGAAACAATTTCTTTCTGTGCGCAACTCCTCCTACATTTCTCAACGGATTTTGACCAAACTTTCTCAGAAGCTTTGTCATCAAGTGCCCTGACACATATTGCCAGGGTTTTGCAATTGGTATATATTTGACCTAATTATGGCCCTTTGTTTTTTTTCCTTATATAGAATATATAAGTGAACAATTTCTTCTGTGCGCAACTCCTCCTACATTTCTCAACGGATTTTGACCAAACTTTCTTAGAAGCTTTGTTATCAAGTGCCTGGCAACATATTGTCGGGGTTTTGTGATTGGATAATATTTGACCGAATTATGGCCCTTTGTATATTTTTTCCTTATACAGAATATATAGAGAACAATTTCTTCTGTGCTCAACTCCTCCTACATTTCTCAACGGATTTTGACCAAACTTTCTTAGAAGCTTTGTTTTCAAGTGCCTGGTACATATTGTCGGGGTTTTGTGATTGGATAATATTTGACCGAATTATGGCCCTTTGTATATTTTTTCCTTATACAGAATATATAGTGAACAATTTCTACAGTGCGCAACTTCTCCTACATTTCTCAATGGATTTTGACCAAACTTTCACAGAAGCTTTTGTCATCAAGTGCCCTGGCGCTCACTAAATTCCCATGTTTCTTCCAAGACATCATTCAAGTATTTTTTTTAAAATTGTGAACATACTTTTTCTTGATATCGCACAAAACACCACACGCCAATATTGTTGACAAAAGAAAATGACAAGAGAGACGCAAAAATGCAAAAATTAAGCAAAAATAAAGTACTGTTTACCTTTCTAAAACATTTGGGAAAAAAAGGCGAATAGACAACATAAAATTTCTCAATCATTTTTGTTTGAGGAATATTAAAAAAGCCATAATTCCTCCTAAAAGTTCAATTAAAAACAAATGCCCCTTCATGACAAAGCTTCTGTGAAATATTTTGCTGAAAACCTGGTTGCATCGCATTGCGATGTTCCTTGTTAATTGTGCACTTATTATTGCCAATCCAATGTTAAACTGGACATATTGACATTTACACCAACATATTCAATTAAAAAGTGTGTTTATTGACAGACTTCATGATTCTGTAAATGAGGAAAAGATCTGTATTTTTGTATTTTAGATGATAAATGCTTTGATTTACAATCATTCAGTGAAGTACTGTCATATAGAGAATACATGGTTGATGTTTGGATGGAGGTTTATCTCGTGAGGGAGAAAGTATCTTGACACAGCAAATCAGATAAACCATCCCGACATGAACCATGTTTACAAATTATCCTCCTTTCTGTGTAGTTTAACCATGTTCCTAGATTATTAAAATGGTTTCATTCTTACTGTAGGCTGATAAATACCTTAGGAATTTAATAACAAGTCAAAACTAACATGAATTTTTTCAAAAACCATAGTTAGAAAACGTCATGTACTTATGTCCTGTATTTGACTGTTTTGTAGTTGAACACATTTATTAATGTACCTTTATTGTACCTTAATTTAATATACCGAAATTTATAGATTCAGTTTAACAGTGTTTTATTGGTTGAAACATTTATATCTTAAATTCAGGAAGTAGACCATTTCTTGATGGCTGGTAGGAATCCTGTAATAGATCAAGATTTTAGACTTGAAGGTTAAAATTTCTACATGAGCAACTAAAGTGTGAACAAAAAGAGCTGCAGCAACTTGCATCAGGTAATCATTATATTTATGTTTTATGCTAAAATGAAACTAAATTAATTCATGTATTTGTTGTACACTGTAGCAAAGTCTCATTTTAGTGAAAAGTAAAACATACATGTACAAACTGTAAACTTATTCTTTCAGTGTTTGTCTTATGTTATGCATGTAAAATTGTATCTGTTTCGTATTAGTACAAAAACCCATAATATATGATTAAACTAAACTTAAAGTCTGTTTGGGGAAAAAGAATGTTTTCTTTAAGAAAGTTAGGTCCTAACTAAATTCTCTTTTTAGAGCATCAAGTAATAAATGCTATGTGTTGGTATATGTCAGATTCCTTGTCTTGGAAGTCGATGAATTTTAAAGATTTCAGGTTTCTCAATATTTTATTTTTTCAGATGATACACTATGCAGACTATCATGTTCATTGGTTGAGCTGACCAAATGTGAGAATAGAGATGTTGTGATAATGGCAGTAAATGTCTTGGTGTCCTTGGACCAATCAACATGAAGACAATATCTCTCCCTGCACCACCTATCAGTATAGGTCTAACAACTTGCTCTCCAGTGTTTTGAGGTAAGGAGGTTAAGGGGTTGGGTTTTTTTTGTGTGCATGACATACATGAACATGTATTTCTAGACTCTCAACAAAAACCCAGACTAGCAGCTTGCTGCAGAACAGTTATGAAGCCATTGGTCATTGTTGGGTTTTTTTGTTAGGAATATTGAAAAAACAATACAGAGATTTTTCTGTCTAAGATGTAACGATTGTACCATCAGTTTAAAGTTTTAAAATCAGAAAAAAAGATTAATACATGTTACAATCTGTATGTACTTATTCATTACTTTAAACTTTACTTATTCATTTATTGTATTCATTACATTATTCATTATTTATTCAGTGCATTATTCATTATTTATTCATTACATTATTCATTATTATTCATTACATTATATTCATTACTTATTCGTTACATTATATTCTTTACATCTATTATGGTTACTATATTACTGCCTGTTGTCAATAATGTACAATAAAATAAGCATCTTTATTATAGGAGTTGCCTGATGTTCACAAATACTGCAGAATATTTCACTGTCTGAATACATACCTCACAGATAAAAGGTATGACCTTCACATTAAAAAGATAGTTGGTTTTTTATCACGCTTAGACTTAGACAATTGACATTGTTTTCTTTCTTTCATTCTGGCCAAAAACCATTCAACCATTTTATTTGTTTCTTGGAAAAATTCAAAATAAGTACTGTTTAAATAGCTGAATGAAGTAAAAGTGCAAGTCATGATCAGACGGTACAGATCTACTGGCATATTTAGGTCTGCATTGGGTTCATCCATAAATAGATTCAGTTGCTTACTACAGTCTTAAATTTAATTGTTATTATATTAGCTCTGAATGATTATCAAGATACAGAGGATATTGAATAATGAGCATACTCATTTGACAAAGTATATATGTCATAGTGTCATTTAAGTTACATATTTGACGAACTGATGACCTTGATCAACAATTATTATGAAGACATATTTTCCATTCCACCAGATGTCTTTCAAATAATAGAAGTGAGCACTATTTGAAGAAGGATATATTTTATGTCTCCCATAAAGAACGATCTTTTACATAATACATGTAACACTTCAACCCCAGGTTGGCTTGAACTAAGCTGCTCTCTAGGATAAATTTGTTTGGGCCCTTCGATTTTCGAGCTAACAAAGTTCGACTATTTTTATTCGTAAAGCTTGAGTTTTAACCATTGAGGTGCTTTTACAGTAACAATAACTTTTTAGCCTGACTTAGCTCTGTTTTATAAAAAGGATATCACTCTATGTCAAAATTTATGCCATCTGAGTCCCAATATATGATAAATCCAGGAAATGTAATCACAATAGACATGCATGTTATTAGAAAGCATATGGACTGTAATTTTGAGTGATGACAAGCTTTGATACAAATACTAACACTCCAGTAAAACCTTAGAGATGGTCCAATATTATTGATGAATTATGATTATTTCCCTCACAATATAGTATTGTACAGTATAGTACATGGCGATACATTTTAAAGATTGTTTGAACAACACACACTACTTTAAGAGAATTGTTTATTGCTTATGGTATTTTCATCTTTGAAGTTAAAAATCATACAGTGATTGTTTCCTCTTTTCATTTTAAAATAATTGTATAATGTAATATTATTACAGATAATTGTCACATGTATAAACATGTACTTGTGAACATTTTAATGATTAAAAGCAGATATAAATGTAATAATTAAGTAGGAATGAATTATGTTATGGTAAAATTGCTGTTTCCATTTCAAACAGGAGAATATAAGTTACAACCTAGTTCATGCAACAGATTCATACCAAGTTAGGTTAAAAAGTTTAGAACAGTAATTGAATATAATCCTTATTGTCTTTTCTTTCAGTATTGAACTTGTACAGTCTGCTAGCACTGTACTGAAAGCGTTACTGGCAGTAAAGAAAGGTATAGAGTTTACCAATGGGTACAAGTCCCAGCTAGGTGAAAATGAGTACCTGTTTCATTATCTACATCCTTTCAGAGCTGGCAAGAAGAAGGTAACAACACTGCTTTATACTAGGTCATCTTCAATCACTATAGGGATACAAAGATTCTTTCTGCTTTATTTTAACTCTTGGACCTATAATGAATAACAACATTTGCTGCCAGTATAGACCCAGGTTAGCCTGCACATCCATCCAGACTGACTAGGCTAAAGACTGTTAGTAGCTCATGTTTTGATATTGAAAACTTGAAACTTTGAAAATACCTGAAACTTTGAAAATATCTCAAATGGACTGTTCCAAATTCAAAGCAGGGGGAATCCACAATATAAATTAAGCAGGTTAAGGGTTAAATTTCATTTGTTTGAGCAATGTTTTACCCCATCATTTAAATGCCAGCTACCAATGATTTGCTATGTCACCTGTATAATTACTGCAGCATACTTATATCCGACCAGACTTTGTACATTTCCCTCCTTAACTTTAGATGTTGAAATTCTTCACACTAGTAATTGACAAATCCATTAAACAAATTCAAGGTTATATTGATTACATTTTGCATTGTTTTCTTTAAGTACTTCAAATCAAATAAAAAGGAAAGAAAATATTAAGCCTTGCTGCAAATAAGATGAAGAACTGTAGTAAAGAAAATAATCTTTTTTTTTTTTTTTTTTTTTTTCCAGATTCCAACCAGTAAGGTAACAAAGCCTGACTGGGATATGTTCCAGACCACAGTAGATCAACAGTTGCTATGGAATCCTGCACATAGTAACCATGGTAACTGGTTGGTTACCTTAACAACTACATTGATAAACAGTGGAGCTGTCAGAGATGAACTTTTACAGCTGTTAGAACCAGTGTGTTCTATAAAGGTGAAATAAACTACAATAACTCAGGGGCTTTTAGTTTTAAAACTGTTTATTGTTGTCACTTTAAAACTAAGTTACCTTTTTATCATCTACTGCTGAGGTTATGTTATGGAATATGAGGGAGACTTAAGTATAACTTGAACCCTTGATTCCATACACTACAAAAATACTGCTACTACTATATTCTTTCAAGTACAAGAAAAAAATATTTGATTTTAAGTATTTTTCAAAATCAACTTTTCAGGCTCATTAGCGAGGTTAAATTATTGCAAATTTCTGCTTTCAGTTTCCTTAAGTTTATGATATCCATGGGTAGTTATGATTTGTTACACTAATCAGAGTCTAGGTTCATACACTATATTTTTTAATGACCCAAGCATTCTATGTTGAAGAAATTTGGCAGATACATTAAATTTACTTTGATGTTTAAAAATATCCAACTGTTTTCTATTTTTTCTTAACAGACATTTGTTGAGACTTTCTGACATACACCTTAGCATTGTTGACTCTGGGACAGAGACAAATTTAGAGCACCTGACAATACTTAGATTTTTAGAGAACAATTACTTTGGGAAAAAATTTCATTGGAGAAATCAAATCTTTTTGAGAAAATTTCAGATTTTACAGTATGATGTCAGTGTATAAATGTCAAGTTTTGATGCCAAATTGATAACTACATGTATTTCTCTTTTTCAAGGTTGAGTTTTGTGAGCTAGTGCTGCCGTATATTATACATGATATTCTAGTCAATGGTTCAGATGACCATCATGAGGTCATCTCCAGACAAGTAGTCAGCTTTTTCTCAAGTCACTGTGGTCAGTCAAGGTCTGGACAAGTTAGCAGATGCCAGTCTGTGACTCATGCTTATATATACCCAGGTAAAAATGTTTCACTGATGATTAAAATAAAAAGAAAATGATTTAATAAATGTAATTTAGTGTGGAAAAGATGTTCAGTAATGTTAAGTAGAATGACAATTAAGGCTTTTTATATGAAAGCAAAATGTCTGTTATTGTAATGCTTTGATAAAGGTATATATGGTGAAAAGTTTCCCTTAAAGCAATGGCCTTGCCTTTTAACCATTCTTTTTTCAATCGTTTTGATAAAGTCTTTTTATATGGACACCAACATTTCAACATTATTTTCCATCATTGCTCTGAAAATATCTTCAAGTCTATTGTTATTTTTGTCCTTTACTTTAGAGGGTTGAACAGAGTATATGTAATGAACACAGAGTCTGTGAGAACTATGTTAAGATGTGATACAGTATCTACGTCAACAACAAAGACCACAGAAAGGGTAGGCTATTTATGTTAGGTACCTTACCAGTGTTTTTAGATGCAGTAAATGATTCTGAAAATGTTGAATTTAAAAGACTGTCTTTAAAAGCAAAAAAGCTCGAAATGCATGTTAAAACAAGTTTTTACAAGCTTCGGGTTCAAGGTCGTTTATATGTGGAAGCTATCCACTTTATTTTAAAATGGAAAGTTTTGGTGGTTTTACATGGTTGTTTGGTTATGCCTGAAATAATGTACAGTTGGGTGCACCTGAAGTTTTTTTCCGCCTAGTTAAGCTTGAAAAGTCATCATAGGACCTTTACTGTGGTCAGCCTGACATATTGTGTCAGCCTGAAAATAGTCTGTTTTTCTAATCCACAGTTACTTAATTCATATCTTTCAAGCATGTGGATTATTTTAGGAGACAAGAAATGACAGTGTGGGACAACAATTTCTGGCTGGATGTTGATTATCTACAAGTTGCCATGGCAGCACAATATTGTTCTGCTCACTTTACAGCATTAATGTTTGCAGAGATCTGGTGTGATGTTCAAAGGTAAATATAATATAATAATAAGTATAAGTGTAGGACCATGTTATGTTCTTAACAATCAAAAAGTGATTAGCCAATATTATAAGTATAGAACAAGGCCAGTTTGCACATTGTTGCTGTTTGTCCCTGCTTGTTACTGTTGGTAGCTCAATTTTTTATTTTGATATCAAAAACTCATATATGATAAATGAACTTTTCCAAATCCAAAGCTTTGCAAATATATTACATAAACTAAGCAGGTCAAGGGTGTACTCATTGTTATTAACCTGCTAAATGGAAGTTGAGACTTTATGTAAAATTATTGGCCCTTACCATACTTGGCCTTAATAGGATTACACTTAGACTGCTTAGTAGAAAGTAAGTTTGATACTGTTTGGTTGAAGTCTAGCATGAGTGAAAGCAGTGCTCTAAAACTAGGTAATGTACCTTTCTATTGAAAGTAAGTTACATATGCTAAAACTAGAAAATGTATGTACTATTGAAAAAAGTAAATGTATGCTAAAACTTGCTTAATATTATTTGTGTCTAGTATGACTGAAAGCAGTGGTTTAAAACTAGGTGAAAGTAAGTAATGTATGCTAAAACTAGAAAATTTATGTACTGTTGAAAGAAATTAATGTATGCTAAAACTTGGTAATATATATACAGCTGAAAGTAGATGAAACAAATAAAGAAAGAGAGAAATTCCGCTATCTTGGACGTAAACATCTTTTGTACATTGTATCTATATAGAGAAAGATCAGAATCAGACAGAGGCAGTCAGAGGTCATCACAGGGGTCAAGCCAGGATACAAGAATAGATACCCTAAGTGAGGCCTCAAGTTCAAGGTCAGGTGTATCTGTTCAAGATCTTCTATTGGAGGCTTACAGCTGGATTGGGGACCCTGATGGGGTTTATGGTTGTGGTGCAGGCAGGAAGGCTGATAGTTCCTCACGGTTTGTAGTTCTTTTTATTATTCTTTAGTTTTGGTCTACTAACATGGCACTATGCATTGAGGTTTATGGCTTGAATTTGTTTCAAGAATATTAAAATCATGGTCAAGTTTTTTGTTCTCCATCTGATGGTTCTACTCATAAGCCCTTTTAGACATGAAATAATACAAAGACGAGAAGCTGAGGTCTTCTTCCAATATTAAAATGTGAACTTTACAATGTTGTTGTGACTGAGTTATATTAAATTGTTCCCTTTTTATTAACCAGATATGCTAAATATGTTTCTAAAATGATACCAATTAGCAACATGTCAGTCTTACATAATATTATATTTTTTATAGAATCTGCACCTATCAACAAGAAAACCAATGGGATAAAGCAGTTGTGTCATGTGACATTCAAATGAGCCAATCAGGAACTACCAATCAGTATGATCTACTTAATGTAAGTCAGTATTTTTTATAAGGTTTAACTTTTGTATAATATATGGTCATAGAAATGTCTAAGTTACCAAATATTTTAAATTTATCATTTGAATCATGTTATCAAAATGTTTTTTAACCTATAGAGTAGAATGACGCTATTAAGTGATTTCTTCATTACTAAGAACTTGAAATTGTAGATTAAGTTGCTCAACCAATTTCATTTTGTAAAATGCTTACTAATGAGCAATAACCAGTTTAGTGGTTGAAACTATTATTTTATTAAACACTTGGTTTACTAAGTCACTAAAACCCCTTTATCAAAGTAAATTTTTTATGATAAACACACAGTGTATTTGAAATACTACTATCCTACAGGACAAAAAATAATTTCAAATACTAAAAAGTGTTATGACATTTTATTCCAGCATTAAAAAAAACATGAAACACTTACTTTAATTCAATCATTAAATTTTTCAACAAGTAACATAGAATACATCTCAATTTGATTTGAACCCTCTTAAGATGTTTGCTTTCATTAAAACTTAAGGTTTTGCAATGCTTCGGAGCTAATCACATCTTCAACACTTACCTGCAAGGAATTATGGGACAGGATGATGTGCCAAATTTAACTTCAGAAACTAGAGAGCTCCAGTTTGAAGCTGCTTGGAGAATGGGGATGTGGAACCTTGATTCACCAAACAAGTAAGTACATGTATTTCTAGAGCTGAAATCCCTCTGTATTGACTGAATTAATATTTGTAGTTTTAAAATGTTTTTCAGGATAAACTTTGCATCTTCATATTAAGTTTTTAAGGTTTGTTCTACAAATTTCCAGACTGAACCCAATTATCACATCCGTTTGCATACAATTTGATTTATTGTAAACATACCATTTATTTTGTCTGGTATACTCTCTCCATACAATAGATAACTATACATATAGGTAAGTTGTAAATACATATAGATAAGTTGTGAATGCAAGGAATTATGCTCATTCTGGTTTTAGTGGTGTTGTTGATATTTTGCTTATGTAGCATCGTTTTGATATAAAGTGTATTCTTAAGAACATAAAATATGAAGCATCGGGTTGTTCCTTCAGGTTTCGTTTGCCAATTAACTTTGCGAGTAAAACAATTTAGCAATGTTTCGTAAAGAGCTGTATAGTCACTGCCACATTTGAAATTCTAAGCTTAGCAATATGAGTATAACATTTAATAAGGACTTTAATTTGCTCAATTGCATTGTATAATATTTAACCAGGATTGAGACGGGGACAGGATTTCATGAGAGTGTTTTCAAGGCCATGAAGTCAATCAGAGAGGACCATAGCACTTTTACAGACAAATCTCTAAACCACGCAAGGTAAACAATTGACGAATGATTCAATGACTTGTAATGCAGATGTGTTTTTGACTCAAAAAACAATAGTTACTTTATTACAATGCCTTTCTAAACATTGTACAGTCGAGACTGTCATATGTGACTTTCCAAGGGACCTTCAGAAAAAGGTCACATATGACAGGGAGTCTCTAAATACAGTCTCAAAGAAAATTAAATTCAAATATCATCTATCTGTCTATATACCATTGTGACTTAAAGATCCTGTATCATTATGTTTCGTGATTGATATTGTTACTGGTGTTTTGACCACACTTGCAAAAAATTATATATGGATATAATTATGCAAATAAACAATTTTCAAACATCAAAGAATATTGTAAATGTGTACTGCAATATTTGTGCACATTATAATTAATCAATAAATTACATGCATTGATTACTTATTGGAAAATTTGACATAGAATTTATAGAAAATAAAGTTTCTAATTACCTCCCTTTAATGGCCCTTATTTACATGAAATGTTAAATTGGGTGATATCTTTATAAATAATGCTTACAGTACGCTCAACCGCGGGTTTTGCTTTTTCCGCGATACCACCGCGGACGATTTTTTTTTTTTTTTTTATCGCGGACAAACGCGGGGTTCGTCCGCGATGAAAGCCTAATTTCCCCGCGATCCCCGGTGGTTCAGTTGTTTCCACCGCAGACAAAATTCTGACGACCGTCTTCATTAGTCGATAAAATCAGTCACCCGTTTTCCCGCGGGGGAACGCCATGGTCAGTTGGTCAGTATAAATTAACCTCCAAAAAATAATAGACGTTTTATTAATTTTTTAACGTCATCTTTTTTACACAATGACTTGAAAATTGACCACAATCGTCTCCTTAAATGTTAAATTATACGTTAAATTATTTGAACGGAATTTGAAATAAAAATAATTACAGCTGTACCTGTTTTGTTGTTGTTGTTTTTAATATTTTTGTTATAAAACGTCCACAAAACTATTCGTCAACATACCAAATATTTTTACAACTTGAAAATCGTCATTTATTACTGTCATCTTTTACTTTTTCATTCCCTTGTGGTTCTCAAGTATTATTGGCTGTTTAACCTATATTGGAGCCATAAATATGATTACTTAGTAAAAAAAAAAAAGGACATTTGTGCTGATTTTCTCAAATGATGACTGACGCTACAGTACATGTCCTGTAAGAGGTTCGATGAGTGTGAATACAAGAACAAGAATAAATAAATACATTACATGTCATAGAATAAAAGAAAAAGATATTTAAACCATCTATTAAGATTTTATTTGTATGCAATTATATTCTTTAAAAACGGGGTAGACTTGTTTGTTTGTGTTTTTTTTACAGTAAAACCCCCGTCGAAAATGGACATGAAAGAAAAATATTTGGCAATGAACCTACTTGGCCAAAAAGTTTTTGTATACTGTATAAATGTTTGACACAATTCAACCATTAAAATAATAATTTGGCTGCCTTTTACAAATTAATAAATTACATTTATTATCCTCGGAAAATTAATTTCAAATGAAAAACTTAATATATAAATACAAGAAAGCAAACTTCAACAGTTTTTATACAAACTTCAAAACATATAACATTAACGCTCAACCTGTAAATTAGATAAACAAGAATATCTTTTAAATGTATATTTGTGAAATAACCTTTCTTTTAATGTTCCAAATAAAATATAAGACTTTATGGATTACATGCAAAAAACAGAAACAGTTAAACGCATCTGACAATTGAAAAGAGACGTTCCTGGAATTATGCCTGAATAAATTGGTTGAGGGTTACGTTTTCAAGTTTTTAAAATAAGAAACAAAGCTGGCATATAAATTGTTGAAGTTCTTTTTCATAAATGTCCATATGCCGAATTTTCATTAATTGACTTCAAGTTTTCTCACTACCATGAAGTTGCGACCGACAATGATTTTATCTTGATGTCCCGAATTCATATTATACATTAACCAACACAAATAACAAAGAAGAAGAACCAAGAAAATTACACTGCATTTGCAAATGTACTTTTTATTACAACAAAAAAACAAACAAACAATTTTACATATAGTATATGTAAGTAACATGTTAGTACGTACAGTAATACCCTTGATTGTTTAAATACAGTTGGGGGGGAATAAATTTGAATTTAAGGTTTCCAACCGCGTTGACCGGTGTTTTGACCGCCGCGTTCCTCCGCAATTTACCGCTCCGTTTCGCGGTGGGTGGAAAATTTTTCTGTCCGCGGGGTCACGGCGACCAATACTCTGATCAATTTTCGTCCGCGGTAAACCTCCATCCGCGGGGTCACGCGGGTTTTTGAAAAAGCCGCGCTGAGCGTACTGTAATTTGAACTACGATATTTGACAAATCTTAATGTTTAGCATCATATTTTTGAAATAAAACATGAAAAAATGTGTGTTACAGGATCTTTAAAACATATCCATATCCAAAGCTTTTTCTGTTTTAGTATCAATTATTTTTTTCCGTATTAATTATGCAGCCCATAGAAAGGTAAATTTAAAAAATGCTGCCTAAAATCTTCCGCTGGCCTCTCTATAATTAAAAAAAAAATCTAACACAAATCTTAGCCCCAGTTTTAACTCAGGCCATAATGTACATTACACACCACATCGATTGCATAATGCTTCGCTACGTCACTCGATACCTGTACTGTATACATGTTAACTGTGTAATTGAGATAGAGGTGTGTAGACTTTGTTTGCTACTGGATTATAATTGGACTTGATTATTTTGGCCCTCTGGTGTGTTTATAATAGGTATTACTTATCCTGATTAACGGACAAATAAAAGGTGTGAAAGTCGTTTAAATCAGACCAAACATTGCATTGGGACCAGACAATTAGGGTCGCTTGTCACATATGACAGGGAGTCGTTTAATTCAGACCATTTATATAGGAAAACACGTTGGGAGTACTGAAACAAGGTCAGATAAGACAGGGAGTCGTTTAAATCAGGGGGTCGCTTAGGCAGTCTTGACTGTATATCTACAATTTTAGGGGCGTCTGTGGAGGAGAGGTTAAGATCGTTCGTATCCCGACATGGACTTTGGATTCTTTCATGTGAGGAAGCTATCCAGCTAGCTTACAGAATGCTGGTGGTTCTACTCAGGTGCCTGAAATAATGCACGGAAGGGCACCTGAGGTCTTCTTCCACCAGTAAAGCTGGAACGTGGCCATATATTGCCTATAATGTGTCAGTGTGATATAAAACCCAATTAAACAAACAAACAAAAAACCAATAATTTAACTGTTTTGAATAAATTTTGCAACCTTTTTAAATTTCTGTGTTTGTTATGTACAGATGTTGTTGGTCAATAAGCACTTATAGTATATATTAATCTTATTTATACCATGAACATATTAATTTATCAGGTTATGTGCAGTTTCAAGGTTGAAGGATGGCTGTTTGACGAGTGCTAGGAAATTATACCCTGTTTTAGCAGACCTAATGTGTGTTAACATTGTCAACCAAACAAGTGATCTACTTAAAAGGTGAAAATAGAATAGAAAGATATCTTTGAATCTTTTTTGTTTGTACATTCAATGAAATGCAGATAATTAAAGAACTATAAAATATGCATAATATGTTACAGGCTCGCATGTACATGAAAAAAAAAGATTAATTATACCTCCAAAAATGAAGTTTGGGGGGGTATATAGGAGTCACCCGGTGGTCAGTTGGTTGGTCGGTCCAGACGTCCGTTGCATTTTCCTTGTCCGGAGCATAACTTGAAGACTAATAGTTGGAATTCAATATAACTACATACAATGGTCAAGCACATTGAGAGGAAGTGCAGTGCACAAGAACCATAACTCTATCTTGACTAATTACAGAGTTATTGCCCTTTGTTACTTTTCCTTGTCCGGGGCATAACTTGAAAACTACTGGTTGGAATTCAAAACAACTTCATACAATTGTCAACACAATAAGGGGAAAGTGCAAGTGACAAGAAACATAACTCTGTCTTGACTAATTACAGAGTTATTGCCCTTTGGTTACTTTTTCCATTGCTTCTTTTGTCCGGAACATAACTTGAAAGACTAATGGTTTGAATTCAAAATATTACTACATACAATGGTCAGCACATGAGAGGAAGTGCAAGTGCACAGAAACCAAAACTTCCTATCTTTGACTTATTAAAATAGTTATGCCCTTTTGTTACTTTTCCTTGTCCGGGGCAAATAACCTTGGAAAACTCTGGTTGGAATTCAAAAACACTTCCATACAATTGTCAAACACAAACAAGGGTAAGTGCAGTGCAATAAAGAAACCATAACTCCTATTAAAGTAATTACAGAGTTTATTTGCCCCCTTTTGTTACTTTTTCCATTGCTTTCTTTTGTCCGGACCATAATTTGAAGACTTAGGTTGGAATTCAATATAACTACATACAATGGTCAAGCACTTTGAGAGGAAGTGCAGTGCACAAGAACCATAACTCCATCTTGACTAATTACAGAGTTACTGCCCTTTGTTACTTTTCCTTGTCCAGAGCATGACTTGAAAACTACAGGTTGGAATTCAAAACAACTTCATACAATGGTCAAGCACAATAAGGGGAAGTGCAGTGCACAAGAACCATAACTCTGTCTTGACTAATTACAGAGTCATTGCCCTTTGTTACTTTTCCTTGTCCAGAGCATAACTTGAAAACTACTGTTTGGAATTCAATACAACTTCATACAGTTGTCAAGGCCTTTAAAAGGAAGTGCAGTGCACAAGAGCCATAACTACATTTTGACAAAATGCAGAGTCACTGCCCTTTGATACTTTTCCTTGTCCGGAGCATAACTTAAAACATACTGGTTGAAATTCAAAACAACTTCATACAATGGTCAAGCACAATAAGAGGAAGTGCAGTGCACAAGAACTATAACTCCATCTTCAGAATTTATAGAGTTATTGCCCTTTGTTCCTTTTCTTTGTCTTTCTGGACTTATTACAGAGTAATTCAATAAAACTTCATACAATGGCCAACCACATTGAAAGGAAATGCAACATACAAGAACCACAACTATCTTTAATTGCCCACAACCATAACTCTATATTTCAATTCTTTTACAAGGTATTCTGTTACTAGTAACATCCTCATTTCCGAAGCAGTCTTGTGGGGGTATTAATCTCATTTAGTGATAGTTCTAGTTATGTTATCCTTTTTTAAGAACTAAAAAAAAACTTTATTTAAACACTACAAAAGGAGCATTCATCACATTTTGACACACATACATTATATATTTGATATCATTGATGTATCATTGAAGATAGCTGTGATACTGTAACCCAATTTATATTCGCGAATACAAATGTTCGCGTTTTGCCGAGGTCGGACATATTCGCGAATATTAATTTCCGCGTTTTCTCGATTTCCGAAAAAAAAAAATTCGCAGATTGGAAAGTCCGATGGGGCCATAAAATCCACTAGCCGACTATTAATCTTAAATAATTGAGGTCATTATTAGTGTCTAAAATGGGATTAACAATACGCTAGCCTTATATATTGTATTGGTAAGTGAATTGTGATCACAATTCAGCAAAACATTTTCTCTATATTTTTTAATTTATATGTGTACATGTACGCATTCGTTCGTCTTCATTCCAAACATGTCGTTAAAAACAGAGTGGGTATCACACTAATTATAACTTTGTTTTTCTCGACTAATAGTTTTTCTTTCGTCCCGTTCCCTTCAGACGTGTGAAAAACACAAACTAGACGATAATTGCTTCAGAAGCGCGTGTTCCATAATGATGATTATTTTGTAACATGTTTAGCTGTTTTTTAAAGTTAAATCTATTTCGGGTGTTGATTGACTTATGTCCAAAATGAGTGAATTATACGTTCTTTATAAATATTCGAACACTGTATCAATTCATTATGACTTTAAATGTAAATGAAATAGTGATTTGCTATAATTGACATAGATTCTTTTTGATATTTATAAAATAGTAGTAGTTTACTTAGTTTTGTGTTTTTATTGCTTTATGGGCAATATTCATAACAATTCATTACTTCCTAACAGGTGCCCGTAAAATTCGAATATATCCGGTCAAGTAGCTTTGCATGAACAACGTCTAAAATAAAAATTTCTCACCCAATTTATTCGCGAAATCGTGCGGACTTATTCGCGCAAACAAATATTCGCGCTTCGTGGCCATCTGCGAATAAAGCGAATATTAATTGGTCGCGAATATTCGTTGGGTTACAGTAGTTTCTTTACCAACATGGATATTTGATTCTTTTATGGGGGTATCTCTGGCCTAATGGTTAAGGTCTCTGGCTTCAAATCACTTGCCCCTCACTGCTGTGGGTTCAAATTCCAACAGGGCCTTTGGGTTCATTCATGTGAGGAAGCTATCCAAGAAGCTTACATAACATCAGTAGTTCTACTCGGGTGCCTGCTCTTTCCTGCTTAAATAATGCCTTAAGGGGCACCTGAGTCTTCCTCCACCAGTAAAGCTGGAAAGTTGCTACATGATGTTTTTCTTTGTTGGTGCAACTTAAAACCCAAAAAATAAGAAGAAATAAAAGCAAAATTATTTCATGTGAGAAAGTTTACCAGCTAGTCAACTGATGGACTATGGGTCCACCAACATCTATACTATTACCTGATTTATTGCATGCTAGGATATCTTGGGGGGTATAATTCAACTAGAAAGTACTGGAATGTTGTTATGAAACAGCGTAACTAGGGGCACTTCTTATGGAGGATTTAACCTTAAATTTTTTGTTCCTTTCCAATGTTGGTTGGACAAGAAAAAGAATTATGGATTCTTTTATGTGAGGAAAGTCCAACTAGCTTAAGCAAGGCTTGGCGGTGCTACATATGTACATGTTTAATGGCAGAAATAATCCACTGGCACTCATAGTTTTCTTTCACCAGTTAATGCAGATCTTTCCAATGATCCATTCTTAAATAAAGGCTTGAATTATATCATGATAAAAAAAAGTATTTCATGTACCCTGAAATACAAGTACAGTGCACTCCGGATATAACGAGATCGTCGGGACTTCGGATGATTCCTCGTTATAACCGGGTCTCGTTATAACCGGGACAGAACAAATTGAGAAATCCGACACCGTCGAGCATCATTTATTTCTACTTTCGCTTTCGCGTGCATCCTTTTTGAAGAGTACATAATGGGAGGTAATTCTATGCAATCAAATGTTTTTGTTTTATTTAAATATAATTAAATATACATGTATATGAATATATCTAGCTATCATAGAATTTAAAGAAAAAATATAAACACAACCTAAGTCTAACCGCGTGTGTTTTTTCATTAATATGTACATTTTAAAATTCGTTTTCGAAAGTCACGCAGTGCATTTCTCACGAACACCGAATAACACCGCAAGAAATTAGCCGCTTCCTTTGTGCTAATCACTCGGTTATGACATTTCGTCACCTTAAGGACAATTTAGCCCGGACCGGAGCGCTGACAAAACAAGGCTGACACATTGATCGCTAATTGTTAGACCCATTTTCTCGTCCCGCGTCAATAATTTCTTCCTTAATTGACCTTTATTATTGGTCATCATTGTTTTTCTCAAGGTGGGAAACTGCGGCAGACGAAGTGCAAATGAAGTGATGAAGTGACCTCGTTAAAATTCTGAAAAATACGCATGGGACGGCGAAATTATGTACGTTGTAACCGATATCTCGCTAAAACCGATCTCGTTATAAACGATAAAAAATGAAAGGAAAATAGAAGGAAAAAGGCCGGGACACAGTAGAAAGTACGTTGTAAGCGGAACCTCGTTAAAACCGATCACGTTGTAAGTGGAGTAGACTGTACATGTATAATAACCATCTTAACCCTTAACCTTCTAGAACCAAAAGTGGTCAACTTGTGCCACAAGTATAGAGCCAGGTCAGGCTGCTTATCTGTGCAGTCTGACCAGGCTCTATACTGTTGGCAGCTCACTTTTTGTATTTTGATATTAAAATCCCTTGATCATTGAATGGACTGTTTCAAATTCAAAGCTGCACAGATCCATTATAGAAATATAGGAGGTTACAGGTTAATTGGTCTTTCTCATTATGAGTTTCAATATCATTACCATATCATGTAGAAAAGTTACTGTTAACTTTTCTATGATTTTCCATTTTTTTTCTAGTAAAAATTCATTAAGATATTTTTGCTTTTATTATTCACACATTGTGTTTGAAACAGTTTTAGAGAGGTAGGGAGAATGGATCTTAGTGATGTGAACCAGATACTGGACAGTGACAGTGATATCAAATTTACCTTGCCTACATTGTATATGAAATGTTCAGCAGTGAAGTTACTGTGGGAAAAGACAGATAATAAACATGTGTTCCGTATCTATGTAGAAAGTCTACACCAGCTTGCAACTAGTGCAAGGGAGGCTAACAGGCATCAGGTATAATAACGATCATAACATATTAAGCCATTTGTCGCTAGAGCTGTAATTGATACTTATTTTGTTTTTGCTTTGAATATTTCTAAGAACTACAAGAATTTATTGTAGAAGATTTATGTTAAATTTTTACTTGACATGTATATAAAATTTGTAAAATCTACACATTTATAAAAGAAAATGAATGAAATATAGATACACATTTTCTTCATCTTCAAACTACAATTATGATAAAGATGCACCCACCCCCATACTCATCCTTTTTTAACCAATTAATCAGACAAATATAAATCTATTACAACCAAAGATGGGTATACTTGTCTTCTGGATAAATACATGGTACTATGTATAGGGCAGTGATTGTCTACCACTTGTCCTGTAGTTAAATTACAAATATTTTAAAATATAACTTTAACCACTATGGTTTCACACATATCTTTGTAACAGATGATAACTTACATTATTTTGTGATAATTTCAATTTAGCATTAATGCATAAGTCTCCCAAGCAGATTTTACATTACTGTAAGTTATATTATATAATTTGTAGGTATCTGAGAGAGCTATAGCAACAGTAAAGGAGCTGGACATATCAGATCTTTCTCTTAGCATACCATCTCAGATTGAAGAGGCAAAGTTGTTCTGGGCAAGAGGAGAGGAGAATATAGCTAAACCTTTACTTAGAGGCATGATTGATAAACTTAGGAAGGTAGTGTTTTATAATGTTATGTTGCCTTGGATATGTTATTTTCAAAAACTTCTCAAAAAAATTCTAAAATGATAGTGATAAATTCACTTATATTTGGTAAAAGTTTTAACTTTTACTTTGATCACAAAGAAACAGCAGTTATAAGTCTTATTATTAGAGGAGCAAATCTGTTAAATTATTATTATTAGAAGCAAAACTGTGAAATTATAAAACGGATATCAAGAGAAATAGAAATTCAAGTTTGGACCAAGGTTTAGCCACGGAAACATGGCAGTAAGTGACATTGAATTTACCAGAGCAAAGTTCAGCCACTGCATCGTTCCTGGGCATGCTGTAAAGCAGTTTACAAGTACTAGTTGCGTTCATTTTTACAAGGAAATGATAACTTCTGTTCATACCAGAACAGAGGTACAGTGTGAATGACAGTAGAAAAGATTTCATGATCAATCACAATGAAAATGACCTACACTGTCAAACCTAGGTTGCTTGATTCGCAGTCCCAAAACTCTACCTATGAAGTAACTTAAGGGTTCTGATGTCAAAGAGTGCAGGCCAGGCCATTCTGTAAGTTTGTAGTCTGTGTCCAGTGACATCTACAGGCAAAAGTATTAAATGTGTGCTCCTAATGTTTCATCAATTAACAGATTTATATCAAGTTTTTAGATTTGTATAAAACATGTTTCCAGTTAAGATCTACGGACAAATCAGCAGCCATGTATTACCCACAAACCCTCAGTATCTATGGTAACTGGTTAGCAGAGACAAGGTCAGAAAACCCCAACATTATTATGGAAAACTACATGGAAAAGGTAAAGTCTTGTCTTTACAGTAAAGCTTTAATAAGACTCAGTTGATAAGTGTTGAATTTTTTAGACTGAATAATTAAACCTTGTACACTACTTATACATTTGTAAAGACAGGCTATATCATTTAGATAGGATATTGTATAACTTGAAAAACATTTTTTTGCCTTTTGGAAGAATGGAGAGATATACAAGGGATGATCAAAAATTAACTGGACTTTGTAAATGATTCTTTACCTGTTAAATGAATTTACATAAAAATACACGGAAAATAAATCGGAATCTATCCCCTGAATAATACAAAAAATACCAACAAGAAATATTAACAAAGAAAAAAGTTATGCCGTTATTGGCATGTACATGTAAAGCAATGGGGCGCCTGGTATAACTTTAAAATGGACATTAACGATGTCACAAGCGTAGTTTCCTTAAAGGAGCAGCTTTTTACTCATTCATGCAGTAGGCCAATACGTGGTACAGTAATACTGTTGATGCGGCGGATCCACTGTCTATATATATTTCAGTACAAGTGGGTATCATATTGTATTGTAAAAGAATGGATGATGATAAAGAGCTCCTGTAACGACGCAAGCTTCCGTTCTTTCCTTCTGTTACTTGAAGTTTTGAAAAATTGCACATACAATAAACTATATTACGTATTACAAATAATGTAAAATAATGTTGCTGAATGATAATGTATCATACATAAGAAAATATAAAAGAATAATACAACTATTAACAAAATTGTCATTATTTTAAAATAAATAAAATGCATAGCCGATTTTGAACAGTGACTGTCTAATTGTTGACACAATTTCTCCATAAAACTACCGCGTAAAATAAGAAAATAATTGATACAATTGTAAACCAAGAATACAATATATGTAATTAATGCATTAACTATTATCATTTTAAAATCCTTAGAGTTGACTGCACCGTCCCGTAGCTACTGTCGAACATCGTTGACAGTCAATCAACTGTCATTTTTCAACGTCTTGGCGATTGACGTCACCAACATCCTTAAAAATTTATTTTTTCTGTCTCTCCCTTACTTGTTTTCTATTTCTCTATTACCCTTTCTTTATTCTTCATGCTAATCAAAAAATATGCTGTGGCTTTCTGGAACTTTTCCCTTGATAGCCATACTCTTTTTCTACGTTTTAAACAGTTTCTCATCTTACTTTTAACAATTTTTTCTTATTGATCGATTTTCGAGACATTCCGACGACATAGTTTTAACGAGAGTATTTCATTAACATGTGACGTTTGAATTGTGACTGCAAATATAAATATGGTTTAAATGAAGTCATTTTTACTGACAACGTCAAAGATAAGGTTCATGACATTTTGGCGTATTTTGAAATCTAAATGTGCCATATTGTAAAATATACGCAGCTTAAAGTGCCTGATGTCAAGGCGAATTTATGCACTGCGCCGGGTGTGCGTTACCATGGTTATTAAATTCGCTGTTACGGACAAGCTTTTTGCGTTATCAGATTAGATAAAGCATCAATTTACAGGTATTGTTTTCCGATTAAGTGTGATATATAACAATAAGTGATGGGTTGAAAATTCTTCAATTGACAGTCACAATCCGGCCTTATTTTTTGATCATCCCTCGTATGGCCAGAATCTTTGCAGTTCCAGACATATACTTTTGTGTGTTAATTCTGTTGATGCTGTAAATTTGGACTTTTACCTTTACTGTTCATGGCTATTTCAAATGAATTATTTCGAGAATTTGTGATAAATTCAAGTGAAATTATACTTCAGATTATTTAAATCTTGCTAGATAGTTGCTTAATACCATGTGTCTAAAGTATATTCTTCCTTTGTCAAAATAAAGTTAGAATATAAAATACATATAATATATATGTACATGTGTAATGTTACAGGCTATAAACATGTACGAGCAGCTAGATGAAACCGGGGATCGGTCAGTGGACGCGTACCTTGCGTTGGCGAAATACGCTGACACCCAGTACCAGAATATTGTCAATTACATGAACTCGAGTACATACGAGGCAAAACAATCTCTGATGAGAAAATCTCAACAAGAAGCTGACCGTCTTAGAGAAGTTATGGGAGAATCTGCTAAAGAGTATGTTAAAATGATCCCATTTCAAATATATAGATTGATATTGGTTTATTTTGAGAGAATTATGGTTAATAGCATACTATTGACAAAACAATATATTATTTCTCAAATTAACTAAAGGAATAATTATGATAATCAAAAATTACAATTTTTAAAGGACATTTTTTTAATATTCTTAATTGAAAACAGGTTTGTCCTCAATGAATTAATGATAACTGTGCAACTTGTACCGATATATTTTATATCTACGAAATCCAATATTTTATACCGGGAGATGATATGAAGTAAACACAATCTGATATTTAAACATTTCTTTGATTAAGTTTCTATACATGTATATTAGAAATGTATTGAAATTTGAGGTCTCACTGTAGGAGTTCATTAATATTTTGAGTCATTTCATTTAAGAAAAGAGACTGTAAGTTATACTGCTGACTATAACACATTACTATTGCAAGTTGTCCTTGAAATGGTATGACGTTGATATCCTTTCCTGTGAACAAGTACAAAATGTACATGTATACCTGATGAAGATGTTGTGTTTAATAATAAAACAATACATTTTAAATTTAAACTAGATTAACTTCGATTTCTATATTCAAACTGACATATTCTATACTGATACATTTTTCAGTCGATATCTGCGAACATTAGAGAAGCAAACAGAGATAGATCAACATGAGCTGCTGTGTATGCAGGAAGATAGGAACATTTATCTACTGAAGGCCGTACTCAATTATATCAAATGTTTGAGGTGTGGAGACGAGCATAATTTACGAGTGTTCCGACTGACATCTCTCTGGTTTAATAACGTGCATAATAAGGACGTGAATAGTATGATGGAGGTATATTGATATGTTTGATTTTATTTCCATTTATATTTGGCTGAGTGATTTCAAACCATTTGCCCTTAATAGCTCTGAGTTTGAATCTTGCATGGACTTTGAATTATTTCATGTGGGGAAGCTATGCAGCTAGCTTAACCTCGGTGGTTCTACACATGTACCTGTTTGTGTCTGAAAGAATGCACATAGTGCCTTTTGAGGTCTTCCTTCACCAGTAAAGCTGGAGAGTTACCAAATTTTTTTTACCTCAACTGTGTTAGTGCGACATAAAATCCAACCAAAAAAAATCTATAGTTATTATAGTTCCTGCAGGACAAATTATTGTCACACATGTTATTATCGGTAATATGATTATGAAGGTCAAAAGAAAATTTTTTTTTATCTTTTTTCGTTAAAAAAAAAATAGTTTTAAGATCATTTCTTACCTTGTCTGATTTGAAAAAAAAGTTGAGGTATATGATCACTGCATTAACATTGTCATGGTGCAATATCATTAATGTATCCCATTCTTATTCAAATATTTTAAATGTTATCGATACGAAACTTAGAATACTTGCTTATCATAACAAAAGGTGCAGGTGTTGGACAAAGAACGTTTTCCTAATAGCAACATTTTAGGAGTTATGTCCCTTTTTAACTTCTAATGTTTAAAAAAATTTGTTATTGATAGTTGTTGCCCTTAACATATGAGCGTTATCATCACATTTGGTGCTCTTGTGTTTTATGACTTTAGATCAAATTTATAAAACAAGAGAACCCAAATATTTAATTCATTTAAAATTACATTCACTTTGTTCTTTTTGGTGTAGAAATTAGAAATTGATCAAAATGAACAAACTCTTGAACAAAATACGATAAAAATGAAGAAACACTTCATCAACAGTGCAGGTTGAATAATTTGATAATCTACTAATCTGTTTCTTGAACAAAATAGTTTCGACCATGTTAAGTATTATTACATATTTCGATGTCTTGTCACTATAGGAAGCAGTGAATGAAATCAAGACATACAAATGGTTACCACTGATGTACCAGCTAGCAGCAAGAATGGATGTCAAACCACACAGAGATACTTCACAACCTTTCCTTCAAATTCTTGACAAGGTTGGTGTGTCATATCATTGTATTTAAGAAAGTTCTATATATTTATCAAAAGACCTCTGACTAACGAAGTGGTTAAGGTTGCTTACTAATTTTTTGTCGCTCACCTCTTTGGTACAAATCCTATTAAGAACTTTAGAATCTTTCAAGTTAGGAAGCTGTCTAGTTTTCTTACAGAAGGTTGATGGTTCATAAATGGTGCTTACTTTTGCCTGAAATAATGCAACAGTTGAAAAAAAACACAACACTTACTATGTAATTTATCAATTAAACCTGTATATATAAATCTTAGAAAAGAAAACAATGAATATATTTGAAGGGAAAGATTTTCACTGTGATAAAACTAAGAACAATGTTATAATTTTTAGATGATTTATGAGACAGCAGTGTCGCATCCACACCATACCTTGTTTTGTGTTCTGGCATTGGCTAATGCCAATCGTGATACAGAGTTGTTACAGCAGGCGAAGACAATGAGAAGGAGCAGTAAGATGTCCAAATCTCAGGCTGATAACCCGGCCGAAGAGGTATTCATTCATTTTATTCGTGTGTGTGTTGTTCATGTTCATAAATGATACTCATCTTTTATCTCAGGGATATCACCTCTGGATGAATAGTTGTTTATGTTTTTTCATACTTGTTGAAATTATGTTTTAGACTTTCCCTACAATGAAGTGGTAATTTTCTATCAAGAACAAATACTGACAAATGGACTCCACTGAGGGTTTTTTAACACGACTTGCTAAGAAATGTTTTTCAAAATTATACCATTTGATGAAGTTATATACCAATAACATGTATGCAAAATTTTAGATTGTTTGCTATCTCTGTTTTTCAAGTGTGCAAAATTACCTAAAAATGAAGTATTAAAACGCTTTTGACGCAAATTGGGCTAAGAATTGTACTAAGTAGCGATTTTCTATTTAATTCTGTGCATATTTCTGTGTTATCTTTTCTATATTATTTCTTTGAAATCGATTCTGTGGATCTATGTCAGATTTTCAAATTTAGGCATTTCACTGTTTCTACCTCAGTGGAATTTGTGTTTATTTAGGTCTGTAAATACAAAACTTTCATGTTTGTGAGTATGTTTTAAAACAATATGGTAGTTATTTGCATTATAGTCTGTTATGCACTGTCATAAAACTCTATAACACGTAACAAAAAAATCTATTAAATAGATGATCCCTTCCTAGAGTGTTAATAAAAAATACTGTACAAAAGTGGTAACAGTTCCAATGAAGTTAACAAAAACCAAACATTTTAGATATTGAATTATTTGTTGTATAAACAGGGTAGAGTGCTTGCTGCTAAAAATATGGTAGGAAAATTAAGGGAGAATAAAAAGGTTGGAGACATTGTGAAAGATCTACAGACACTTTGTGATGCTTACATACAATTAGCTAACTGGAATGTCCAGGAATATAAGACACAAACAAGTAAGTTATAATACTACATTTGAGCCGTGTCATGACAAAACCAACATAATGCGTTCGCGACCAGCATGGATCCAGACCAGTCTGCGCATCCGCGCAGTCTGATCAGGATCCATGCTGTTCGCTTACAAACCCAATAACAAGAAGAGAAACTGATAGCGAACAGCATGGATCCTGATCAGACTGCGCGGATGTGCAGGCTCAAACGGTAAAATCACAGTGATCATCCTAACTCTTCCTCCTAATTTTGTTTTTGCCTTTAATAATACTTTCATATATTAGTTGGTGTCTTCATTTTTAAGAAAGTGAATATAGAAAGTTAAGATATGGCCATACAAGTTTTTATTTGATATCTAAGTTAACTTAACCAAACCAGGAAAGCCATAATTGGTAAAAGCTATTATTTTAATTTTTTAAAACTGTAATTATGTTGTTTCTATAACTGCATAACCATTTTCCAAACGTTGGAACAAGAAGTACCTCTATTATATATATATATAACACACTACAATATAATAACTAATAAGAAAAAAAATTTCTGAAACAAAATTATCCATTACTATTTTGTTTTTTCTGCAATCTGAGTTTAGTGTGTAAACCATATTCTTTCATGAAAGTACTGTAGTTTTCTCATCACAATAAATGCATGAATCTGTTGATCACAGAGAGTTCAAGATAGATTTATAATGTTTAATTTATTTGGTTCCGTTTTGTTTTATAATATCAGAGCCAATCCAGTTGCCAGCACAGTTGTGGCTCACTAAAGTGAGAGGTTTGCGGAATGTGCCAGTACCTACAAAGGAAATAAAGGTACATGTAGAATGTTGATGTATAATGTCATACTTAAATAACATTAATTTCGTAATTTTTGAAAGATGTTAACTTATGTTTTTGTAAATGAATCATAAATGTATGTTTTTTTTTTTTTTTTTTTTTTTTTTTTTTTTTTTTGTTTTTTTTTTTGAGGCCCCAACTGGGTAACCCCGTTTATTTACCCCGTAATAGGTATGAGAGGGTCGGGGTCATCCCTCTGATACCTTACATGATATATACATAATATTTAAATCATCATCTATAATAATATTTTTTATATAATTATAATATACATTATATTCAAACATTCAATCAATTTTCATATAATATGTATAACAATTATGTATGATAATGTATTATGCAACAGCTTCAAAACAAACAAAGAATATTGGTTTGGGGTAAATTGATTTAGTGTAGCCTTTTAGTTTATTAAAGTAATTACAATTTGCCATCCTTCATTTACATGTTTGGTCCAATTTGTATTTTTGTAAATATTCCACGCCAATTTAAGACTATTTCTAAAACCAGGTATTGTAGGTAACACGATTTTTCTCTTTGACAAATAAATATATCTTTTCAATTCTAAAAACAAAATATCATATTTAAAATCATTAACTTCAGAACCTAAAATAAATGATTTACAATTAAAATTATCATCCAAATTATCTATCTTGTCTTTCAGATATTGAAATAACAATTGAATTTTTGGACATTCCCAAAATAAATGCAACAGAGTTTCCTCTTGGCAATTGCAAAAAGTACACATTTTACTATTGACAATTTTCATTTTGAATAAAAGTGAGTTTGTTGCTAAAGTTCTATGAATTATTCTTGTCTGAAACCACTGAATATAGGAATCTTTGGTACATTTAAATACATAACTATATATTAAATTCCAATTTATATCAAAATTTGTAAAAAATGAGTTCCATTTTTCTTGACATGTTGGTACATCTTGATTTTTAACTAGAATATCATAAACATATTTCTTTTTGATATTTTGTGTAATTAAAATAGGTTTTATATAACAACTCATAATAGGGTATTGAACATTAATAAAAATCTTTACAAATAGAAATGTTAAGCTTTTGTGTATATAATAATATTGCTTTTTTCAAACTATGATATTGTAAAAAATTTACTTGTTTTTGTGTCACCTGCTCTAAGTAAGTTAAATCTACAAAATCGCCTTGGGGATTAATAATATCATTAACAAATCTGATTCCTTTTTCATAAAAAATTTTGATATAAAAGTATCTATTTCCTGCTAACAAGTTATGATTGTAAAACAATGGCATTTGTAACACTTGTTCTAAAACTGTCTATACAAAAGTTTATCTGTAAAAATCATATAAGCTTTTAAAACATCTATCCAAAAAGCATTTTTAATTTTATCAATTGTCAATTTACAAAACAATTTACCTGTGCTAAACACTTTATCAATATTGAATAAAGCCATCACTAGCTTATAACATTTACTGTTACTATTACTAACATATCTTTTAAACCATTTTATCTTTACAGAATGTATATAACTATCAATATCAATCATATTTAGACCACCTTCCTGATATGTTTTAATAACTACTGATTGCTTTATCTTTGCTTTACCTTATAACTACTGATTGCTTTATCTTTGCTTTACCTTCCCATATAAATTTATAAAATAAGTCATTAAGTGTTTTCAAAAATGCTGAATTAGGTGTTGGTAAACTTGTAAAGCAATGAGTGAATAAAGGAAGGAGTAATGACTTAACAACAGTAATTTTTCCTATAGGTGTTAACATTCTTTTTTTCCAGTATCCTATACTATTTTTAACTTTTTGAAGTTTTTCATTAAAATTTAACTCTATCATTTTTTCTAAATCAACATCAAATATCAAACCTAACAATTTAAACTGTGTATCACCCCATGTCAGTTTCCATTTTGTCTTAATAGATCTTGTACTGTATTTAAGAGAGCCTATCCAAATAACTTTAGTTTTATCAAAATTTACTTTCAATCCTGAAATTTCTGAAAACGTGTTTAATAACTTTAAAACAGTATTAAGGGAATTTTCTGATCCATCTAGCAAAAGTGAAGTATTATCAGCAAATTGTGTAATTTTATATTCTTCCCCATCTATATTTATACCTTTAACATCTTTACATTGTCTTATTTTTATTGCTAAAATCTCTGCACATAAAATGAAGATATAAGGTGAAATAGGATCGCCTTGTCTACAACCTCGTTTAACTTTAAAAAACTTTGATAAATATCCATTTAAAATAACACAAGTTTCAGTATTATATAAAAATAAAGATATCCATTTTTTAAACATAGGACCAAATTGAAAAAGTTCTAGACATTTCTCTATAAATGTAAATGATAACGTATCAAATGCTTTTTTAAAATCTATCATCATTACTAAACCTGGTATATCATTATCCTCAGTATATTTCATAATATCATACAATAATCGAGTGTTCTCACCAATATATCTATTTTTAACAAATCCTGTCTGATCCTTTGAAATTAAAATATCTAAAACAAGTTTAAGTCTATTTGCTATGGAACCTGAAGCTAATTTATAAACTACATTTAATAAAGTTATTGGTCTCCAATTTTTTAAAAATTGTTTTGGTTTTTTCTCTTTTGGAATGCATGTTATTGTTCCTAGCTTTTGATTTCTAGAAAAAGAATTAACAGTATAAGCAAAGTTTATAGCTTTTACAACAAAATGTCCAATTCTATTCCAAAATATTTTAAAAAAATTTGCTGTAAATCCGTCACAACCTGGGCTTTTATCATTTTTCATGTTTTTTTAATGTAAAAGAAACTTCATCATATGAAAGTAGACCTTCAAGATTCAATGCTTCATTTTGAGACAACTTGGTAACATTACAATTTTCTAATTCCATATCAATCTTAGATTCTTCAGTTATATCAACATTTTTATATAAATTTTCATAATAACTACATGTCTTTGTAAGAATATCTTTTTGATCATATATAAAGGATCCATCATCAAGTTCTAGAAAAGGAATAATTTTATCTGAACAATGTGTTTTTTCTAAGTTTAAAAAATAACTAGTAGGCTTTTCTCCAGATCCAATCCATTGTGACCTTGACCTTATCATAGCACCTCTTATTTTTCTATTTCTTAATTCAGTCAATTCATTATGTAAGTGTAAAAGTTTGTCTTTATTTTCAATTGTCAGGTTTTGCTCTATAAGATTAATTTCTTCAATTAACTTTTTTTCATAAGTATTTCTTTCTTTGACCTTATATAGAGCTGTAAGATATAGTTTTTTACCTCTTATTTCCATCAAAAGTGTTTCTAAAAAAAGTTCATCATTTATAACAAAATTTACATCTTTGTTTTTTTGGATCTAAAACATAGTCTATATTGTATACTGGTAAACAATATTGTAATTTTACTTCATCTATTTTTTTATTTATAATATCAAGGAATTCAATGTCATATAACAGAGCATTATTAAATTTCCATAAACCTTTTCCATGACTTACAGAACTAAAACAAAAATCTAAATATATTATTGAATGGTCAGATTTATAACTAATGTCAATATCACATTTTCGTACATACTGATATAAACTATTTGATATAAGAAAAAAATCTAGTCTACCTTGTTGTATAGGGTTGGTTCGTCTCCATGTATATTTTTTCATATTACCATGCAGTTCTCTAAAGGGATCAATGAGGTCTTTTTCTTCAATAATACTTATTAAAAAATTTCTTGCCTTTACATTATTGTTTTTTGATTTATAGTTATAATAATCTAAGTCAGGATTTTGAACAAGGTTGTAATCTCCACAAATAATTAGAGAGTCATTATCATCAAATGAATCTAAAGTATCAAAAATGTTTTTAAAGAAACTAGGACTGTCTATGTTTGGCGCATAAATATTAACTAATGTGAAATTTATAGAATCAAGCATTATTTGTAAAATTATGAAATTTCCTGAATCATCAGTTTTAACAGAATTAATTTTTATATATCTAAACCTTTTCTGCATAAAATAGCCACACCTTTGGCATTAGACCTACCATGGCTGTAAAAACATAAACCATTCCATTCAGAATAAATTTTCTTTTCAATTTCTTTTATAAAATGTGTTTCCTGTAGGCAGAGAATATCAGCTTTTTTTGACTGAAATAAATCTAAAACATCTTTTCTCTTGATACTATCGTGTAAACCTCGACAATTGTAAGAGAAAATATTAAGACTACTCATAACTAATATTTACAATAATACATTCAACACTATATCTACAATATACATAGCTACACTTAAGTAAAGTAAATACAATATGTACATGGACCCAGAGAAACACTTCTAAATAACAAATTGACCTCAAAAATATAAAAAAATGTGCTTGTATGTAAAGAAAGAAATACATTTTGCCAATAAACAAGTAAAATTTACTTATGGAAGAAAAATTTTTTTGTAGAAGATGCATAATATGTTTATGTTTCATCTAATTATATCAAAAATTGAAACATTCTTTTTCATTGTTATTTCTAAATGAATAACACATTCAATGAATGATAATTATGAATTAGAGGATATCAAAGATTTTCTCATAAACGTGTGATTCATTCTCTTAGAGATGTATAAAACAAACAATTTTCACTTGTTGTGGTATTCACAAGTAAACAAATGAAAAACAGAAACAAATGTTTTATTCATAAACAATTTAACAAACTGAATTTTCTGTAAATTATATAGAACAGAAAATATGTTTTATTTAGACTTTGTTATGCAAATAGATAAATAATACAATTATAACATCATGTGATCATGGTAACATAAAGTGTAATATGAAACTTAGAGTAAATAATAGACAAAAAATAATGTTATAAGTAATAAGTCAATATTTCTCTATCATAGCAGTAATAGAATTACTACTGGCAACCTCACAGGATATTGTGTACCATATTTTACCCAGTGAGTCTAACCATCCCACTGAAAGTAAAACTCCCTCCCGATAAAGGCGAGGGATAGATGTTAACCAGCAGCAAAACTAAATACTTACTGGACAGGTTTTTTTGTAGATAGAGAAATTGGAATTCTTTACAGTATGATGACATTAAAAGTGATACATGAATACACACAAATATCATATGATAATGAATCAAATAAAATTTCTATTTAGAAAAGATGAAAATAAAAGTAAGTGTTTATTTCATCCATATTTCACTCACAAGTTTTATGAATATATAATTACCAGTTCAAAATAACAAGTACTTTATTTAAGATATAGACCATTTATTTAATAAATATACCTATTGCCAGATCAAAATAACAATTATTGTATTTAAAAAAATAGAAATTTTTTTTACGTATAACGTATATTATACAAGAATTTATAAATTGTCAAGGTCTTCCATCCACAAATCTATTTTAAGCATTACTTGGCAAATAGGATTTATCATTTATAGCATGAAATGGCCTTATATGATAATACAATTTTCCAATATTCTATAAATAACTAAATAATTTACATGTATATAGGTATAGCATGTTATTAAGAATTAACTAACACCTGCTTAGAAAATCACTTAGTTAAGAAATAAATATATTAAAAAGCTACTTAAATGTAGCCATTTTTGCTTATATCAACATAAGAATTTATTGAAAAATAATCTAGAAATATGTACTTTTTAACTTTTTAATTATTTGTCTTTAATTGCTGGACACATTAATTTTTTGAAAACAACTGAAAAAAAAGAAATCATTATATTTTAGTATATAATTACATATATATTTCATCTGTTCTCTTCATCCTGTCTATGATACATTTATCTTGTAGATGTTGTCTTTACATGGGTCTTCTTTTCTCTGAAAGTTTTTATCACTTCATTAATATTGTCATACAAGTCAAATTTTATTCTTTCATCCATTTCAGTTAGTCCATAGACAGATCCATTAAAGAACCATGCACTTTTTATTGTAGGGTGCAACAGTAAACGGTTTATTAAACCAGAGTTTAATGTTGTTACATCATCTACCAACTTGTGTCCAGCGTCTTTCATGGTTTTCCTTTTCCTCATTATTTTGGACTTGGCATCATTGTTGATTGTGTTTATTAAGACAGGTCTTATTTTGTGATTCCTTGAAGGTAGTCTGTGGATAGCTGCTATTTCTTCTTTCTCGAGTTTGACATCTTTTTGTTGCAGAAGGTTTATTACTTTATCTGTCAATATTTGGATATTTTCATTTCTATCTTCAGCTATGTCCATTATTTTTATGTTATTTTTTCTGGAGTACTGTTCATTATGATTTGCTTTTTTGTTGGCATCTTTGACAGCTTTTTCATTTTGAGATATTCTTTCTTCTATTGTGCTTAGCCTTTTTCCGGTCTCTGTCTTTGTTTTTTGTCAGACTTTCCTTCAAATGATTATTTTTCAAACTCAAGTGAACTTATTTTGTCATTTAACTCTTTAGTTTTTTCTTGAATCTCTTTTTTTATAATGATTTCCATTTTTTGCTGTAATTGGGTCATGGCATTTGTGATTGATCTTGAAATTATTGATTCTATGTCTTCTTTTTTTATGATACCTTTTAAGTCTCCTTTAAGCTCTTCAAGATTTTCTGACATTAAGTCTAGCTGATTTTGTATTAATGACATATTCATGCTGTCATTACTTAATGTGCTGTCATTACTTACTTCTGAAATTGCTCTTTTAGCTGGAGGTTGTTTTCCTGTGTTCCCCTTCATTGATGTTTTAAATTTTGTACCAGTAGAGTTGTCCTTTGACCCTTGTCCTGATCCTTGACCTTTACTAGACATTTTATCAATTATTATACTTGCTGTCAAAGTTTACTGTTAAACAATTATTTAAAGTGTAGTATCTATTATTGTCCAATTGTATCTTAGAATTCCTTTGTATGTGATAAATTATAGTCCAGTTTAATCCAGCTTAATCCATTATCCTTACAATCACAGGTAAAAATCCAGGTAAAATCAAGTCTTACACCATGTACATAATCCAAAAAGCAAATGATTTCAAACAATAGAAAAAATTTTCTTTATCAAATATCTCCATAAATCTTTATTTATTTTTCATTATATTTCACCATCTAATGCACTATTTTTTAAATTTCCATAAATGTATGTTTATACAATAAAAATCAACCTTCTAACAGGCTGTCCTAGATAGCTTACAAGTAATTAACAATTTCTCCGAAAATGACACGACTACTTATCCCACATGAATTTTTTCATCATCTGTGAAAGACAAATGACCATTTGACTTAATATCCAAGATCAATTGTCTCAGGGAAATTTTACCTCGCCCAAGGATCAAGCCATAGACTACTAGATTACTAATCAAATGCTCTCCTAGTTGAGGAAAGTGGGTGGACGCTCATTGATGTACTCATTTTATGAAATATTCAAATCAAAATGGTGTTGCAACTCAAAACAACCTTGGCTGCACTTGTGAGATTAAAGGTCATATAATACAAATAAGAGTGAAGTGTATTTGGTTGATCAATTTTATAAATGCCCATCTTCATATCCATCAAAGATAAATGTTTTTAATGATAATAATTCAATAACTTTGGTGATACTTCTTTAAATTAGCTGGCATGGGAATCACTTGCTGTACAAAAAAGTGCCTGATTAAATCTTTTATTGTATTATTGAAAGGCCAGCTGACACTTGTATAAATAAAAGAAAGGAACACATTTATGTAAGGTATAATATATAAGATGATATTTACTTACAGGTGAATGCCAGTTGTGACTACAGAGATATTCCCCATATAGAGAAGTTTGAGCCGACGTTCAAACTAGCCGGTTTGGTTAATTTTTTAAAAAAAACCCTTTTTTTTGGGGGGGGCCCGAAAGGGATTTTAAAATTTCCCCCCCCCCTGCCCGGTTTTTTTTTTTGGATCTGGATGGTAAACCAAGAGCAGACAATTGTCAAGGTGACTTACTCTGAACTCTTAATCTTCTAATACTTATGTTAACAAATACTGACCTTTTTTAAACAGTAAAGAAAGAGCCTGGCCTGTACATTTATGCAGTTTAAACAGCCTCCATGCTGTTGGTTGTTCTATTTTCCTATCTACATCAATAATTTTAAACCATTTATTCAATTAACAAATGGACTGTTCAGAATTTAAAATTGGGCAGGTTCATTACAAAAAATACATTAAGCAAAAACATTATTTAGATTTTATATTCTGAAGCCATTCATTAGAAATAGGTGATGTTAAGCACAGGTATGAGATAATAAGCTTAAGATACATGCTTGGTTTACCTGTTGTGTTGATAATTGTATGTTTAAAGTCATAGCTTCCTGGTTTTAATAGAAGGCCTAGTTATCATAGAAGGGGAAGTGATTAGTTTCACAAATCTTGGATTCGTTTGGTTTCCATGATTCCGTTTTAAAGATGAAATTTGAAAAAGTCAAAATTTGGCATTTGCTTGGTTTACAAAAGATATTGGTCAGAAAGTTTGCAAACTTTATTTTTTGAAAAATAGGGTAATTATTATACATGATGTATGTCAAGGATCATTTATATGTTAACTGCTAACCTGACTGTGACTGAAACACTTGCTTATAGAAAGTGAATACATTTTTATTCAACTTTGATGACAAGCAATGGCATATATATTGGTATAAATTCTTAAAGTTACATTAAATAGATATGTTAAAATATTTTTGCCGGCGGCCTAAAAACTAAACATTCTACAGTTTCATTAACCTTTTTAACAGTATCGTTGTAAATCGCATCAAATATTGTTCATAAATTAGGATTTTAAATGGAAAACCCCACGGTAACACTTAAGTTCGATACGAATTTTAACATGCAAATGAAGACTATAATCAGCTCGTGTATGCGCTACGTCACGGAGTTATAGTTGCTATCCGGAACACAGCAAATATAAGATTTTCTTGTGCAAACACACTTTTACCGTTTAAGCTTCACGGTGCACTAGGCCTGTGGTTCAGAAAAAAATAATCATCTCATAAAACAGATTAAATTTGTATGAAAATATCCGTTACAATGCGGAAATATACCGTTAAATTAGGACTGCTACTTATAGTCATGTTTGTTGATTTAATATTGATGTATGGATGATCTGAAGGCGGAGTTTCTCATTCAAACAGAAATTGTACTTCCGAATTCGCCACAATGAGGTTGCACATTTGTATGCTCATTAAACTCATTTTGGTTGCCTGGACACCAAAATAAGATCTGGAGTCGATATGAAACCCAATTTATTAATGAAATGTCGCTATTTTTTTTTTTTATGAAATTTATTTAATGTAACTTTAATCTCCATTGTAGCAAGCATACATTTTTCAGGATACAGTCAAACCTTAGCGGTCATCTGTATTAAGCAGTCACTTTCCTTATCCAGTCAGTTTGAATGCTCCCCAAATTGACCATTTGTTCTGAATATGACCTGACTTAAGCAGGCACCTCATTTAAGCAGCCACTTTGTGTTACTCCCTTGTTACTCCCTTGACTGGTTGCTTAATGCAGGTTATACTGTATAGTCATTATGTACAACATTTTGTCTAATTGTTACAGGGACGAGATGATCTTCGACAAGATGCTGTGATGCAGCAAGTGTTTGATATGGTCAACAATTTACTACAGAAAGATTCTGAGACACGAAAACGACAGTTACAAATCCGGAAATATAAGGTTTCATTTACTACAACAATTTTCCCTTCTCATATTAGTATATACATTATTTATTTGTGTGGAAGTATAATTGTCCTGGAAGCTATAAGCTTGTAGAAACACTTTAGAAATTGTTTCTGGAACCAACTAGTACAAAGCTGTGAGTATGAAGTTTCTTGCCCAAGGAAATAATGGATTGCCCTTGACATGGTTTGAACCCATGTAATCCTTAGATAACTTGTCCTGCAAAGTAAACATTCAGGCCATGCTGCCTTAATCTAATATTGTAGGGAATAAATAGTAAAGACTTATAGCTACTGTTTTATTTACAGATGTATTTTGAGGTTAACTAAAAGGGTAGATGAAAAGATTCTACATTTTGTTGGTGAATGGAACATTATGTTGGAGTTTCATATTTTCGATATGAGTTATCTTTCCTTGTTAAGGGTGAAGAAGATTTTTTTTTTAACAACAACATATGATTAAATACATATACATAATTTCAAACTTTTACATATACATGTATTCTAGCATTTACATATATATGGTGTTATATATGTTGTACACATGTTGACTTTTAACATTAGGTTATACCCTTGTCTCAGCGAAGTGGTCTTCTAGAATGGTGTGAGGGTACATTACCAGTGGGCGAGTATCTGGTTGGTAGTAAAGGGGCTCATGCACGCTACAGACCCAAAGATCTCTACTATATTGACTGTAGAACTAAACTCACTGTGAGTTATGTCATATTTTCCAGATTTTTTTTAACTGAATGCTAAACGGAAGTACAAAGTTAACAACAATTCCAAATATGGTTATGAAATTATCATATTTAACCAGTGAAAGGCTGGTTAGCATTAATTTGTTGGTTATGTATATGTATACTTGAGAAATACGGAAGATCATGTAAAAATAAATGATAACAAAGAAAACATATGATAGTTAAAATGACATTATGCACATATTTTCATTGTCAGGTTGAGCTGAATTGACTATATTTCAAAAGATTGACTGTTATAACAAAGATTGACAGTTATAAATGGTGATTGACCAACAGTTGATACTGGAAAATGTTTAGGATAAATAATAAACCTGCTTATGATGTAAAAAGACTCTGGCTCTTTTTATAAATTGAACGTCACAATAAATTACGATGGATTCTTATATAAATTTCCCTGGAACACTTTAGTTATTTATCATTCATACAAACTTAGTTAAAAATAATTATTTTGACTTTCACCTGTTCACTCACTAAATACCCTTGGATGGGCATAATGTCACTTTAAATCAGTGATTATGTGTATTCTCAGGCTGCAACAACAACGGAGGGTAAATACAAGGTTTATCAGGAGATCTGTGAAAAATTCCAGCCAGTGTTTCGACATTTCTTCTTTGAGAAGTTTACATCCCCACCAGTGTGGTTTGAGAGAAGACTGGCATATACAAGGAGTGTAGCTACCAACTCTATAGGTCAGTTAAAGTCTTGTTAACAATGACATTCAGTATCATCTTCCTAAAATGGAGGTATTGTCATGATCTCTGTCAGTGTTGGTGTCCGCATTAGTTAACCTTTATTTCAAAGTCCATTTTTTGAGAAACTAAGAAAGCTATTCACATCAAGTATTATTCTCGCAGTGTATAATTGCTGTCGCCGTGGTGCAAAAACTTTAATGATATCCCATCATTCAAATATTTTGAAAGTACCAATATGAGACATGGTATACTTGCTTATCACAGTTAGACAAGGGACATAATTCTGAAAACTCTACTTTGGAGTTATGCCCCTTTTTAACTTAGTATTTTTGTCAAAATTAGTTATTTATTGGCATTGCCCTTAAAAGATGAGAGTTTTAGTATTTTCATCAAAATTAGTTATTTATTGGCATTGCCCTTAAAAGATGAGAGTTTTAGTATTTTGGTCAAAATTAGTTATTTATTGGCATTGCCCTTAAAAGATGAGAGTTTTAGTATTTTCATCAAAATTAGTTATTTATTTGCATTGCCCTTAAAAGATGAGAGTTTTAGTATTTTCGTCAAAATTAGTTATTTATTGGCATTGCCCTTAAAAGATGAGAGTTTTAGTATTTTTGTCAAAATTAGTTATTTATTGGCATTGCCCTTAAAAGATGAGAGTTAACACTGCATGCAGTGCTCTTGAAGACAAAATTTATCTTTGTTTACATTTTGCTACTTATATGACAAATAATTTCATATTCAGCGCTACTTTCATCAGGTGGTAAGTATCTAACATGCTTAAAAACCATTATTTAAATGAGGTGTTATATACCTTTAAGTTACCATATATGTTATCCTGATAATTGTTACCATGTTATTTTACAGTGGGATATATTCTTGGACTTGGGGACCGCCACATACAGAATATTTTGATTGACTGTAACACAGCAGAACTGGTACATATAGATTTAGGTATAGCTTTTGAGCAGGGTAAAATCCTACCTACCCCAGAAACTGTTCCATTCAGACTCACCAGAGACATTGAGGACGCCATGGGTGCATCAGGGGTAGAGGGAGTGTTTAGAAGGTGGGTGTAATTGCATTTTTATCATTCACAAAGCTATCTGCATTTAGTATAAGAGTAATGCTATTTTGTTTACTCTTGGCATTTGTGATTCTTAATGATTGTCAGGGATTATATAAAGGTGCTTGGTTGAACTCAATTTTATGTATAGAGAGGTAGTTGGGATTTGCTACCTTAGGGGAAGTTTGAAATTTCCCTTATGTTCTAAAATGTAGGCCAAACACATATAAGGCTCATGTAAGGTTGTTGGGGTTTTTCTTCTCCAATGATTTGTTGTGTTCAACTTACACAACAACATAAGGTCAAGGTCACACTGGAATGTTTATAATGATGCTTCTATTTTGTTTCTGCTTGTTATCTGATAAATTTTTTGTCAAATATTCACCATAATGTGTTGATAGGCAGACTGTGTTATGAAGCAATGCAGGCTCAATATGAAGGTCTAATTTAAAGGTCATACCTTCAATCTGGAGTGGCCATACCAGCTCACTGTTTAAACAGCTTGAAAAATTAAACAATAATCGGGATGAAACTGTTTTTAGGATATGCATGTACATGTACCTTTTCACTGCATTTTACATTTTTATTGATTGTACATGAAGTATCAGTTGGAAAAAGAATTACATGTAATTATAATTTCATTACTGTATTATTTTATTTATAAAACTAAAACCTTTGTTAAATTAATGTCTTTGTTTATACATATATATAAAGAAATATACAAATTAATGATGTTACAAAACTTATGATAAAGAAAAGAGTAAAAATATATTTCTGTTATTAATTAATAACCCCCAGATGTTGTGAGAAGACAATGGAAGTAATGAGAAGTAACCAGGAAGCATTATTAACAATATTAGAAGTTCTCCTGTATGACCCGTTACATGTTTGGACAATCTCGCCGGCGAAGGCGTATGCTCTTCAGCGACAGAGAGGGAGGGAGGAAAGTGGTGATACTGTTGACGTTGCTAACACCACAGCTGATATCATAGATCTTGCTGAATCAAGTACTTCAAGAAATAGTAAGTGATGTTAAATCTACACTTTTAAATGATACAATGTAAACTATAGGTTGCTTAAAAGATACATGGGCAAATGTAGACTGTAAGAAATATAGATAATCTGTGGTGGCTGGCAAGTCTATCATAGATCCTAGAATGCATTTTTAACTTTAATTGGTCATAGAGCTGTACTTACTGCATTATCTAGTGGTTACAAAAGTTTATCATTTTTTCTGAATCATGTTAAGTTTTTATTTCATATGTAAATGGGATTTTGTAACATTATTATTAAAAGAGGACTATATATCTGTTATCATGTTGATGGTAACAGAAATTCTTTTCATCATTCAGACAAGATAAATACAAAATTTAATATTAATATCATGCTGAGGCTGTGTTAATGATTCAAGTAAATGACGTCTTGTTATAATTTAAAGGAGATTTATAAATTGTAAAATATGCATGGTGTTTTAACCATCATAAAATAATACAAAGTGTTATACTACAAGTGTGAATTAGTGTTACTTTGGATCATTATAAGATTCACATGACAAAATAACTAAGACGTATTTTAATATTATCCAGGTGAGACACAGGAGAACCTGAACAAAGTAGCAGAACGTGTATTGTTGAGGTTACGACAGAAACTACAGGGGGTAGAGGACGGTGTTCAACTTAGTTTATCCGGCCAGGTGAATTACCTTATACAGGAAGCTAGAAATCCGAAAAACCTTGCTAGAATCTTCCCTGGCTGGCAGCCTTATGTGTGAACTTTTGGTATTCCTGATATGTTATGTAAAATTAATTTGTTTATCCTGGATCATGTTATTGTTTGAAATGCAATGAACTTGTGATAATGCATTAGCAGAGTTGAAATCTTAATTTTGATGATGTTTATAAAATTATATTAAATCTACAGCAGATTCAGATTTTGAGAAAACTAGTTTTACAATGTCATTTGCTGCTGAATATTATTTTTAGTTAATTTCATGAATATATGAACTAAAAGAATGTCAATTGTTTTAGTTTTAATGTTACCTGTTTATGTTTTGCTTCATATATAACCATCATACTGTGTTCAGTTTATAAATATTTGTATGTTACATTTTGTTGTAATAAATGATCAAAAGGAAAGCTGTAGTCTTTTTTTATTGCATTGAATTAAAAAAGAAAATGTATATTAACTCATTCTGGGACTTTGTTGACATTTGGGATTTTTTTACGGTTTTACAGTACTTTCCTTTAAAACTCTTCTGATACCATGTGGATAGTGTTAATAAAATTGGCATGGATGTTAATTTATGAAGTTCATTCATAGTTGTTCGGATAATTTTATAACCATGCAACACTTTAGTTTCCATTGCATTGAAAGGGAAGATTCTCATATGTTAAAAAGTTTTACATTCTAAAGAACAGTGAGGCATAAGCTGATGGTCAGACATTTGATATGCTGCATTAACTTGTAAGTTTCCAAATTATGACTGATACCTCTGTGTGACGCTGCTGAGATATTTGATGAATGAAGAATGATAAAAATAGTGAAATTTTGATCATTTCAGATATGTTCTTTTACAAATGCATTTTGATGTAACATTTTGTGCATTTATTAAAAATGATTAAACAATTCATAATTGGACAGGTTGTTCATCGTTACGACATTAAAATGTTTCAAAACAGTCTTATAAAGTTATATATTGAAACATAAAATTTGTGATGATGTTTTTTGTCAATTGATTTTAATTCCTCAAAGGTCTATAGGCAATGGTTTCATATCTGATATGGACTTCCACTAAGTTTATCAAATCTTGACGTGCATGTACAGTTGTATATGGGTGAAAATTGTTCCTGTCTGGGTCTCTAAAAATTCTTGTTTTTATTAATTTTCTTGGAGAAAAAAATATGTCTGAACATATTTCATGCAATCTTATTTATGTATTCCTTTATTTTCTTCCTCTCGGCTTTCGTAAAAGATTTATTATCTTGCTTAAGGTTGTCCAATAAACTAAACAGTTTTATACGGCACCTATTTATCTAATAAGAAAGATATGCCCCAACATTCACTTACAAATCTCTTATATAATTTTACATCCAAATTTGTGACTTGGTCTCTACTAGAATAAGCAATCTCCCTTGCTATACAAATAAACTTTATGAGGTGACAATATAATTTTTGGTACAGGGTGTGGCAGATTTTGATTATTTCTAATACAATTTAATTTATCTTTTATTCCTTAAATTTATTTCTCTCTAAAATTATTCTGTTTACAGTAAAACATTTAAGATTCACTTTAATCCATGACTTTTCAAGTGTTAAATTGGTCCTCTTAAATTTTTGGTCATTTCCAGATTAATGATTAAATGTTACGCTTTCAAGGTTTTTCTTATTTATTGATAATGCTTTCTTAAGTAACTGATTAAGTTGAAACTACCCCTATTTTCTCTATGTTCTAGCATGAGATTTTTTGTGAGTTCATTTTTAGACAGCCTATATAAGGGAGATTATTGACCGTTCGCATTGCTTGTGTTCAAATTTCAAATTTTTTTTTATTTCCATCTTAGGTTTACATCAAGTAAACAACATAAGCATCGTTTTATAATAATTACAGTGAATAATGGCGGCATATTAACAAGTGCTATGTAAATAGAGAATGACAAACATATCCAAATCATACATGTAACATTACAAATAAACATACATATAGCAAATAAATATATGTTTCAAGTAAACAAGCAATCCAGGCATATCAGTATTACAAATTTTTAGATATAATTTCGATAAAAATACTAAGTTTATTCAGTAAACTTTTATTTTCACTACTAAACAATTCTTCTAATTTGAAAAAATTGGGATTAACATAAAAATACCGTTTTAAATACTTTTGACATTTGAACAAATAATGAAATTCGTCACCTACATCATCATTACAAAAGGAACATTTTCTTTCAGAAGAAGGTATAACCTGCTATCTACCTGTTTCCACAGGTAGCCTATGATTTCTAGTAAAAAAACGCATAATTGATAAGCTTCGTCTAGATGACAAAATCTTAATATAAGCACTTCTACCAAACTCAGTTTTAATACCTTTGTAAATATTCGTGTTTGATGTTAATTGTATATCAGAGCGCCATTTCTGTATAAAATTATCTTTTAACTTTCGGCAAATTGACCCAATCAGCCATTTCTCATTTAAAAACCTCTGACAGTACCAGAAAAACCTGAAGAACATAACAAATTTCTAACATTTTCGATCCATTGGGACTTAACATTGTTTAAAGTATTCATTTCATATAACATGCTGCAAACCTTACCAGATAGTTTGTCGGTATTTTCGCTCGAACAATTTATTAGTTTCGTCCAAAATAATATAACTCTTTGGTATATATCAATACGAACTGGACAAGTTCACAATATACCATATATAAAGGACCTGGTGTTAATTTTCTTAAGTTTAAAAATATATTTGTAAAACTTTAATTGAACTTTTTAAAAAATATCAACATTTTCAAATCCCCAGATTTCACATCCATAAAGTAAAGCTGGTTATACCATTTTGTCAAAAAGATCAATATGTAATTCGTTTGGTAAATTTATTTTTTTAAGTGAAAACAATGCTTTATTTCCTTGGTCTGCTATGTATTTCTTCTTGAAGTAAACTACCAACTTTTAATACAATAAATACCATGGTATTTGTATTCTTTAATAATTTCTACTTTGCTATTGCCAATATAAAATTTCAAATTTCGTCTTATGTTACCTTTACTAAATATAAGTACTTTTGTTTTTTCAACATTTATTTTTAATTTCCATTGATCACAATATGTTTTGAAAGTATTTAATGCATTTTGTAAATCGTTTTCAGTTTCTGCAAAAATTACAGTATCATCTGCATACAAAAGAACAAATATTTTCAAGTACATTTGCAAATTTTCTACCTCCCAATTTCTACAAAATCCATTAACATTTTTATCACATAAATAGTCTTCCAAGTCATTTAAAAATATACTAAATAAAAACGGGGACAAATTTTCGCCCTGTCTAACACCAACATTACAATCAAAAAAGTTAGTAGAACCTTCACTTGTTACTACTTTTGACTTAATATTACTATACAAGTTATAGAT
This sequence comes from Ruditapes philippinarum, assembly GCF_026571515.1. Lineage (NCBI taxonomy): Eukaryota > Metazoa > Mollusca > Bivalvia > Venerida > Veneridae > Ruditapes > Ruditapes philippinarum. The sequence goes on along the minus strand of NW_026854855.1, from coordinate 7,206 downwards.
AACACTAAAACATTTTCCATTAATTTTTTCTTTTCGTAATTATATACCATAGACCGTTTCTCCAAACAGAGTCAAACGCTTGTTTAAAATCTATAAAACAGCAATAAAGTTTCTTATATTAGACTGCACTATATCTATTAGGCTTTTGAGTATAAATAAGTTATCACTAGTTGAGTAAGATTTTCTGAAACCTGCCTGAGATGTTTTTATAAGTTTTGCCTTTTCTGCATATATATTTAATCTGTTATTCAAAATGCATGTAAAAAGTTTGCCAAAACAGCTCAAAAGTGATATAGGCCTGTAATTTTCAGGTAGAGAAGGATTACCTTTATTTTTATAAATTGGTTTTATTACACCAATAGTCCATGATTCTGGAATTAACCCAGTGTCAAAAATAACAATAAACAATTTACAATATACTGACATCATGGTATTGGATGATGATACTATCTGTTCATTTATTATATTGTCAATACGTGGAGCTTTATTATTTTTAAGGGTTTTAATAGCTTTACGGATTTCAGCTTCAGTAATTTTCGAGTTAATTTCTTCATTTAAAATATCATTGTTTTCGACAAAGACAGGACAATCATTTCCATTTTCAAGATCATCAGAATTCAATTCTTGGAAAAAATCAAAAAAGTCATCTAGACTTGCATTTGCTTCTGACGCCTTTACTTTAGGGTTAATAACTTTCCAGTACATTTTTGGGTTATTTGTTTTTAATGACTTTAATTTTTCAATTCTTTCATGAGTATGTCGTTGCTGGGCGTTATGCATTGCTTTTTTATAATTTTTACTTACCGTTTTAAGAAGCTGTCTAAAATGTTCTGTTTTGTATCTATTGTACGCTTTTCTTGTTTTGTGATAAATATTTCTGGCATTTAAACAAAAGGTATCAAACCAAGGGTAGGTATTTTTATTAACATGTTTATATCTTTTGGGTTTCATTGTTCCAAAAGACTTTCTTGAGCTATCATCAAAAAGTTTTCCAATATCTGAAAACAATTTCGTTTAAATCAGTTACCGATAAATTTTCATTAAAAGCTAAATTGTTCTATTCTATTTTCAATTTCTGCAATTTCAAAAATATCTAAGTTTTCTGTAAACACCTCTGATTTTTCAGAGTCCAAAGCTTTGTAATAGTATCAGTATTTATTTCTTTTACATATTTATTTGTATGATAAGTACTATAAGTTTGTACATCTTTTTACATTTGAGAGTTAATGACACAGCACAATGAACATCAGAAAATAAATCACAAAATTCATGCACTTCTAACTCATCAATATACTTCAAAACATATGAGGTCGATAAAAAATAATCCACAACACTTGCGCTTCTACATGTCGTTTTAGGATTTGTATAGTCTGGCTCTACTCGGCCATTTAAAATAAATAAATTATTTCCTTTACAAAAATCTAACATCTGATATCCATAACCACTTACAACAGTATCAATTGACTTTCTATTTAATGGAACTTGAAATAATTCAAAATTTTTGGAAAATAAGTGTTTCATCATTATATATAACTCGTCAAATTGGTCTAAATTAGACAAAAAAATTATCGACCTTTACAAAATCATCCCTATTGCTACATCTCGCATTATAATCTCCGAACAACAGCACATGTTTATCATCTGAACAATATCGAAACAATTCGTTTGTAACTCAGTAAAAGGATCTTCATTTGAGTACCTTGATCCATGTGGCGGAATATATATAACACCACAGTTAATATCTACTTCGGGTTGTTCAAAACATTTTCCCAACATCTTAAAAAATAAAATCAAATTGCTAGATCTTACTTCATCGACAACTATATATGGTACATATTCAGTTTTAACAAATAAAGCGAGTCCGCCAGATTTATACCTAGATAATTTCTTTCTATTATGTAAATATACAGAAAACCCTGGTACATTTATATTATCAGTATCATCAAGTTTTGTTTCCTGGAAACCAATAATATCATATTTATTAATAAAATTTAAAAAATCAGGACAACGTAATTTTGTAACTAGCCCACAAACATTAAGGGTTAACACCTTTAAATTACTAGGTAATACAGTTATATTTCGAGATCGTCTATTGTTTGGATAACAAAAGCCATTCCCCGCTTTCTCCTAGCTACTGCCACTGTTAACCCGTGAATCTCGTGCGCTGTCTGATCTTTGTCCGGCTTCACTGTTACTTTTATTATTTCGGGTTTGTAATTTCATGGTAAGACTCGGTTTTGTAATTTCTTAGTAAGACTCATGTCAAATAAAACAGAATTGAACTTGAAAATGTTGTGTTTATTAATGTAGTTGGTAACAGTATTTATATAGAGATAATTGAACTACGCAAAACGGTTACACATGGTATCTCTTAGTCAACCAAACCACCATATAACGGTCTGTCCTGAAAGAATGTTTTACTTATGCCAGGGCCACCAACTAAATTATCAGGTTCAGTCACATCTTGGGCTAAAAGATTTGATTTTCATTTAAACCATCAAGAAGTTTTGTAGCTGATTTTAAACTTCATTGTTTTTCCAATCAATATGACTAAAATTACGACGAAAGAGTACAATTTGTAAACAGAATTTGATCAATACCAACACATATTTTCTAACATGTACTGTTAATCTTTTCTCAGGCCTTTATAACAAACTCTTATTGTAACTGATACCTGGTGTCAAGTGCTGTACATGTGTGGCAGTCGTGAAAAGTTGCCCCGTGCTTCATTTCAGTGTTATATTTTTCTGGTCCTTCGGGATCATTGAGTCCAGCACTAAGTGTTGAGAATTGAGTACCGCTCAAGCCGGTGCTACGGGCGTGAGGGATGTTGCACTTTACCATTATCCCTCGTGTACAGACTCAATCCAACCGAGTCTGCAATTTTCATGTAATTTTGCTGTTTTTGATGCTTCCGAGGGGTCACCTTTTTCCAGATGTTTATCCTTGAAGAATGGAAGATCAATAAATATATTTCTAATTTCTCTAAAACATTTTCATCCTCAAAAGTCATGGATTGGACGAAAGGGAACCTCCATCACCTCCCGATCACTATCATGAGATGCATGAGAAGCATCAATATCAGCAGCAGATCTTACTTCAGGTTCTTTAGGTCTTGCACCAAGTTCATTGTACTACCTTGTCATTTGTGGCTCCAAAAGCTTCCAAAACTAACTTAATTTTATCGTCGTCGGACTCCCCATTTTCAGGTGTGATCATAATTATTAGCTCGACTTTTCTCTCTTTCAACCTGTTATGTTGCTAATAAATCGCACTTCTCTTTTATTGAGGATACATCACTAGCTACACATTTAATCTTGTGATTCACATTAGTGTTAGTTCCATTTAATGAGTCTTGAAATGCTTCATTTTTCAAATATATCTCAAACTTATCCATGCTACTGTGGAAGTAGCTGATAAATAAATAATTATTTAATATATACATGTATATATATAGGTCTATAATGTTTTTGCTAATGTACAGTAGTGGAATAAGTACATGTATACTACTTTAAATAATACGTTTCCTTTGATGCTAATGTGCTTATTTTCCGTTGTCAAGATAAGCTGAATTAGCTATAAATTTCAAAAGATTTAGTAGTGATTTACAAACATTATAATAATCATTATGACAATTGTTTAAAATTAAATATTAAAAATGTAATTATATTTAGTAAAGGTAAATAAATCGTGAAATCGTACCTTTACCGAATTTTATTACATTTCTTGGATGAGTTTAAATGTTTAGTGCGAGGGCTGTCCTAATTAATATGTCAGGGACAACGGCGTTTAAATTCAAAGCAATTAACAGTCATCTAAAATTTAAGATTTTTTCCTTTATTAAAGACGCCATTATTGAGTACATGCAAGAAAATCAGCAAGCTATCATTTAATTAATTAAACAGAACAAAATTTTAAGATTGCATCGTTACGCAATGTGAAATAAAATGACTTGTGTGGGTCGCATACATACACAGGTCTGTAACAACTTCCTACAGGCTTTATACATTTATCTTGGGACAGAATGCTGTTATTCTGTCCCAGATTTATCATTATTACATTCTTGAAATTCAGTTTTAATGTTTTCCAAACTTTGCTGAGTCGTATAAAACTCTTGCATTATCATAAGAGCGGATGATGGGTCGCTTATTATGGAAAAACATGATGATATCACACTGGTTGCTCAATGTTCACTAGCAATAAACAACAGAAATCGCGTTAAATCTCCCTACTACGCGTAATTACCGCCAATCCTACTGTTAAAATGGTAGGTTTTATTTCACGATTTTATTTATAGTACATTTTTGTTTTTATTTCAGTTTCCATCATAATAGCTTTTTACATGAATAACTAGCCTTACGAATTGTAATATGTTCATTCACTCTCGGAAACAGTTTCTATCGCAATTTAAGAAAACGAACATTTGCGATGTTTAAGCCGGTCAGGTTTTGTGAGTTGTGTTCAAATATAAACGAAAGTATTTTATATCATATTTGATCATATTTTATTCTCACATTATCAATAGCGATGCTATTAAGCCATCATCTGAGGCCTGGTTACACTGTTTACACTTACAATGTTATTGACAAACTTGTTTCTGAACGGGGATATAACTTATGTCCGTTAAATGCATGTGTTATGGCAATACCTGTTCATGTTATCCTACTAAACAAATTCAAATTGTATTTGTAAATAAAGGCCTCCGGTCCAAAATACAACGTATAAAATATAATATCATATGTATAAGGTTGTGTCATGTTATTATTCATTTCATGTTTCATAATGGCATGTACAAAAAAATATGCAACTGATTTCATTTTTATCATCAAAACACTGCATTAAATTACAAAAAAAATCTACATATTCAAATATAACATTATACCAGCCTAGAAAAAAATTGTTGTCGTTCATTTCTATATTTGTAACATTTAAAGAATACAAGAATTTCATCTTCAAGTCATCGTGTATCAAAATTAACATAACAAGTTTGACAATAGCGATCTGATTTTGAAGACCAAATTGACGCCCAGTTTCAATTAAAAACCTATTACTTGAACAATGGAATTTTGCAATTTATGCTTTCCTTACATAGAATGACTAGGGAGATGGTCACCGCATTTATAATGGTAACATCTGCTGCTGATGTTCTACATTCTTAATTGTACCATATTCGATCTACGGAGCCAAAGTTGGATTGAACAAACCGATCACAGGTATAAATTATTTTTGCAGCAAGAAGTGAATCTCTGTGTCATTTAACATTAACCTATAATTAAAATGATAATTCTATATTTTTTAAAGCTGCTGATATATACATGTAGATAAGAAAAGAAACAACAACAAAAAAAAAAACACAAAAAAAAACAACGCAAACAAAAAACCCAATTTGAACCAAACTTTAGAAGGAAAACTTTAAAAGAACAGAAACAACTGAGTACTTTGTGTGTGTGATGTGTAGTGAGAATTATGAAACTATCAAATAATATAAATGTTTTAGGACTCTTTTGGATTGATTGATTGATTGATTTGCAATATTGACATGTAATTTTCGAGAGAGTTTTCAATGGTTTCCGAAATTCGTTACCATTTACGCATAGGGTTTTAATAATATCTTGAGATATATATGATACCTTGATAAGTATACTAGTTAATTTTTGTCTGTACATTTGATACTTACCTCTTGAGATATATATGATACCTTGGTTAGTATACTAGTTAATGTTTGTCTGCATATTTGATACTTACCTCTTGAGCTATATATGATACCTTAATAAGTATACTAGTTTATATTTGTCTGTACAGTATACTTGTTAATATTTGTCTGTACAATTGATACTTACCTCCTGAGCAATATATGATACCTTGATAACTGTTTGTACATTTGATACTTACCTCTTGAGCTATATACGATCCTTGATAAGTATACTACTTAATATGTTAAGACAAAATAACACCTCATGAGACAAATTGTAAGTTAAGATTTATTTTGTTATATTTGTTTTCTACATCTGATATAATTTATGTAGTTAATGTAAAATATTTCTAATGCATTTCTTCTTACTATATGAACGATGCTAAATTGGATATGCTATTTTGTTAATATGTATTATACTTGTTTATGTATATGTCTATGTTCACCTCTGTAAATATGTTATGCTCTTCAATATTGGAGGAAATAAAAGTATTTATTTATTTACTTTGTGTGTGTGATGTGTAGTGAGAATTATGAAACTATCAAATAATATAAATGTTTTAGGACTCTTTTGGATTGATTGATTGATTGATTGATTGATTGATTGATTTGCAATATTGACATGTAATTTTCGAGAGAGTTTTCAATGGTTTCCGAAATTCGTTACGATTTACGCATAGGGTTTTAATAATAGTGTGGTTCTCGAAACTTAAACCAGTAATACCTTATTTATATGGCCTAGTGATGGGATTGTAACCACATATACATGTAGTTGCAAGTTCGAATCGTCGACAAGACCTTTTTGTAAATTTCATCAACTGAAATGTTTTCTTTCTTTAAATTATATGAACACCAGTTAATAAATTATATATCTTAATTTCAATGGTTCATTTTTTTTAAATTTCATTATTTTGATATTGATTTCAATTTGTAAAGTCGCATGTAATGAGCGATTTGCATTCATAAAAACATAGTGGTCATGCAAACTCAGAAAAATATAATAAAGAATAATTAAAGAAATATAAAAAAAATGTTTATAATGATTCGAACATACAACCTTCAATTTAAATAATAATGATTTTTTTGCCATATATGCCTAATTAGAACTCCTTAATTACAGTTTTCTTTTTCATTTCCTTCAGATTAAGTGTCATTTCCTTCAGATTCAGTGTCCAAATCGGTCATACATAATGCCCAAAATGACTGCCGGTGAAACCAATAATTATATTTATTTCTAAATTGAAAATAAGCAACATTATTTATTATTTGAGAGATCTTTTTTCTTCTTGCTAAAATGTAGGTATGAAGATTGATATATAGTACTGTAGAACCTTCTTCACTTACCACGAATGGTATGGTATATCATTTTGATGTCAATTATACGCATGCGCAGAACATCTAGCAACTCGGCAGGTGCACCCAAACAATTGGCATCACAAAGTCACAGACGACAATAACATTTTTCAAGTTACAAGATAAATTTCTTTAAATAAGGAAATATGACTGCTTACAGG